>NW_012267251.1:10922113-10939192 GCF_000151885.1 Dipodomys ordii
ACAGCGCCACTTCCGGTTTTCTGGTGGTTTATTAGAGATAGGAGTCTCAGGGTCTCTCCTGCCCGGGCTGGCTTTGAACCGTGATCCTCAGATCTCAGCCTCCTGAGTAGCTAGGATTACAGGCGTGAGCCACCAGCGCCCGGCTTCTTGCTAAGTACTTTGCCAAGGCTGGTTTAGAACTTTGTTGTATGTAGATCAGGTTGGCTTCAACCTTAGAATCCTTCTCCTTGAACCTCCTGAGTACAAGTATTCGAGGTGTGCCTCACCACACCTGACTTTATGGCTAGCTCTCTAGTTGTTGTGATTTGTCTTTGTGCATGCATTAGCTATATCCATAATGAATAGTGAGATATTTTAATGAGATAGTAAAGCAATACAACAGCCACACTAAAATAGGCATTCTGTGCTCCCTTGTTAAGTTGAATGGAGTTTCCTGGTTTGAAACGCCAGGATGTATTATTGAGGAAAATTGTAGTCTCTTTCAGAAAATAAATGTCAGCCCAGAGCGTTTGCCTGTGGCCCTGTCTGCAGACAGGGGTGTAGATGGCTTACCAGGTAAGGTATTTGGCAGTCTAGAAACTCCAGCTCAGACCCTCCCTCTCGCATGGTAACAGCATCTTGACAGGCTTGCTGTTCTACTGAAAGATTCAGATCCTTGCAGATAACAGAAGATGAGTGGGAATGAAGCAGGGGGGTAATGGGGAGAAAAGGCCACAGGCCTGGGTAGGGCCCCTCAGCCAGCCCCACTGTGTCCTGAGAGAGGACAAAGGAGAACTCCAGTCTCCTCACCGCCACAGGGTGCTGCTAAGACTCAGGGAGCCTCTGCCCAGACACCCTGTGGCCCCTAGGAAAGCTGAGAGCAGCAGGTGCAAAGCCTAAGGAGGAGAGGGGGCTTTCTCCTGTTACCCTGCAGGTATTGAGGTCTTGGGACAGGACAGGGCAACCATTCATCAGCCAGCACAAAGAGACACTCTGAGTGCACAGAGACCAGGCCAGGTCACCGCAGACACTGGGGCACAATATCAGTGGGAACTTCAGAGGCCTCTTAAAAAAAAATCAAGCTTTGCACTCACTCACAGCTAGTGGCATTGGGGGAGGGGTTGGGACAGGAAGCATTTTGTGGGAGTTTCTGGGGAGAAAAAAGGAATATTTGGCCGAGCTTCAAACACACCACCACAACAACCAAAAGGAGGGAGAGGGCAAACATAATCAGAAAGAAGAGAAAAATAGAAATCACAAGAAGTAGAATGACTTACTCTGGAGAGACGAAGAAGCTAAAGGAAAAGGAAGGAAGGTCAAAGGCTCAGGGCAGGCAGGACCAGCGACCTTCCACCCGCTGGAGAGCTTTCAACTGCTGGGCTCTCCGCTGGGTTTCCAGAGAAGGGGCTGGGACCAGGTTGTGTTGATTTAGTCTGGGGCTAAAGGCAGAGACAGCCTACAGCCTCAACTTTGGGCAGGTCACCTTCTAGATTTGTACTTTTGCCTCCTGTCCACCTGGTCCTCATTAAAGCAAATCCCAACTCCATCAGTCTCGAAAAGGGGAACTTTCCTAGAAGGGACAGAGTGCAAACGATTTCTGTTCTAGACAGCCAGAGAGGCCAGCCTGCCTTCTCCGCCTGCAGGATTCTGAGTGCTTTCTGTGTGCCACGCTTAGGGCAGGGCCCGCAGAGAATGTAAATATTCACTTACGGCCACATGGGTAGTCAACGTCAGCTGACAGGTCTGATGCTGGTCTGATGTGTTTTCAGACATCCTTCTGCAGAAACAAGGGCATCTGGTAGATTCCACGCGCTGCTACTCTGTCACCATCTTCTCCATTCACTCACGACTGGCCCTTACGTTGTCTCCCTACATTTTCTGCACCCCATGAACCTCAGCATCTAATATAGAACTAGTTTATACGCTGGCCCTCCCACGAGCGCGCTTCCTGTTTCCAAGACTGATGGGGGAACTGTATCTATTTTTCATAGTGGATCATGGTTGGGTTTTTCCTCAGTCAGGATGAGTCATGGATGCCTCTCATCCTTTCAATTAACTTTCCTTGACACCCTCCCTCTGACTGTTCTTCCATGTCCTGAGGACCTAATTCATGGAACAAACTTAGTGATTGCCATCCCCTGCCCATACCCAATTCCCCCACCAGCTTAGATTCCATGACTCCTTTTGTTGTTTGCAGCTTAAACTCAAGGCCTGGGCACTGTCCCTGAGCTTCTTTTGCTCAGGGCTAATGCACTACCATTTGAGCCACAGTTCTACTTTTGGCTTTTTTTTTTTCCTGTGTCTCACACTTTCCTGCCAGGGCTGGCTTCAAACCCTGATCCTCAGACCTCAGTGTCCAGAGTAGCTAGGATTACAGGTGTGAGCCACCAGCACCCAGCTCATAATGGTTACTGTCTCTCCTTTCCAGGCTCCCTTGTCTTCCTTGCCCCTCCCTTTTTCTCCACTGCATTGATAAGGCAAAGCCCCCATCCTTGTTAAATATACTAGCTTTTCCCCTGCACCTGCACCCTCTTGCTTGCACATTACTGAAGAAAGTCATGTCACCATGCTTAATGACTGATCTCACTCCTAACTACTATAAGCCTGCCACACAGTTTCTTGACCTATTTTCCTCTCCCCTCTCCTCGCCTCTTTCTTTAAACTTTAAACCTTCATTCTATCCCTTCTTGTGACTCTGCACCATGCTTCACTGGTATAAATTCAAATCAGTGCAAACAAACGAGCATCTCTTCAAACTCCCACCACAAAATATTCAGTTCTGCTCACATTCACCACTGTTCTTGTAGATGTGAGAGATAAGAGTCTGTGTCCCTGTCTGCTCTGAGTCCTTCTATTCCTGCTTCTTCCTTGCAATTATCTCCTCTGCTTCCTGAATCATCAGTCTCTCTTTCATCCCTACAGCATTCCTACATACAAACAACAACAAAAAAAGTGCCTTGAAGTTGCCCACCTTTAAAAAAAAAAATCACCTTCCTAAGGCTGGGCCCTGGTAGTTCATGCCTGTAATCCTAGTCACCCAGGAGGCTGAGATCTGAGGATCACAGTTCAAAGTCAACTTGGGCAGAAAAGCTTATGAGACTCCTATTTTCAGTTAATCAGCAAAAATAGCTGAAAAGCCAAATGCATGTGGCTCATGCCTATAATTCTAGTTATTCAGGAGGGTGAGATCTGAGTATTGCGATTGGAAGCCAACCTGGTCAGGACTCTTACCTCCAATAAAAACACCAAGTGGAAGTGGAACTGTGCCTCAAGTGGTAGAGCAATAGCCTTGAGCACAAAATCTCAGGGACAGTATCCAGGTCCTGAGTTCAGAAGTGGCATTAGAAAAGAAGAAAGAAAAAAAAAAAAGCTAAGCTGGGCATTGGTGGCTCATTCCTGCAAACCTCTCCACTCAGCAGGCTGAGATCTGAAAAAGCCAGCCCTAGGCAGGAAAGTCCAGAGACTCTTATCTCCAAATAGCCACCAGAAAACCAGAAGTGGTGCTGTGACTCAAAGTGGTAGAGTGCTAGCCTTGTGCAAAAAAGCTCAGAGACAGCACCCAGACCCTGAGTTCACGTCCCATGACCAAGCAAAATACAAACCAAACCAGACAAACAAACCAAGTTGAAAGTGGAGTTGTAGCTCAAATAGTAGAGCACCAGCCTTGAGTGAAAAAGCCAAGTGAGAGTGCAAAGCCCCAAGTTCAAGCTCACTACAGGCAAAAGAAAACAAAAGAGAAAGAAAAAAAGAGAAAAGAAAAGAAATACAAGGGCTGGGAAGGTGGTTCAGTGGTAGAGCACTTGCCTTGCATGCCTGAGGCCCTGGGTTCGATTCCTCAGCACCACATAAGCAAAAAGAAAAAAGCCGGAAGTGGCACTATGGCTCAAGTGGTAGAGCGCTCGCCTTGAGCTGAAGAGCTGAGGGACAGCGCCCAGGCCCAGAGTTCAGGCCCCACGACCGGACCCAAAAAAAAAAAAAAGAAATACAAGACAGTGTCCTTTGGCTCACAATTCTTTTTTTACAAGTAATGTCTCATTTTGGTGTCATGTATACATTTGTGTGCGTGTGTGCATGTGTGTATGTGTGTGTGTGTGTGTGTGTGTGTGTGTGTGTGTGTGTAGTTCCAGTTTTCCTCTTCTTACAGATAAGATCACTTGTCTTGTTGGATCAGAGACATCCTAATGACCTCATTTTTTTTCTTTTTTTTCTTTTTTTTTTTTTGTGTGTCGGTCGTGGGGCTTGAACTCTGGGCCTGGGCGCTGTCCCTCAGCTCTTCAGCTCAAGGCGAGCACTCTACCACTTGAGCTACAGTGCCACTTCTGGTTTTCTAGTGGTTTATTGGAGATAAGAGTCTCACGGTCTCTCCTGCCCGGGCTGGCTTTGAACAGAGATCCTCAGATCTCAGCCTCCTGAGTAACTAGGATTACAGGTGTGAGCCAACAGAGCCTGGCTCTAATGACCTCATTTTAACTTGATTATATCCACAAAGGCTCCATTTCCAAGTAAGATCATATTCACCAGTATTGGAAGCTGGGACCTTAACAAATCTTTTTGAGGAACCCCTAATAGATGTCTATGGAGTATCTGGAACTTAACCTGTCCATCACGGAATTCTTGACTTCTGAACCTCTTGCTCCTAACCTGTTCCTTTCCCCCGTTTCCACAGAACCCAGGAGAATATCCTAAGTGCTCTCTTCTCACCTCTAGAGCCAATCTATCAGGCCTAGTGCACAAATCGGGTCCTGCCTCCCTGCCTCCTTTGCTCCCCTACTCTCAGGGAGAGAGAAGGAATGAAGACCCTTCCTCCCTTCCCACTTCACCCTACCTCTCTGCTACTGTGTACTTTCCTCCTAACAGCCACAGTGAGTGCCTTAAAGCACAAATCAGATCACATCCTCCCACTGCTTAATACCTCCCCAAGACTTATTACTGGAATTAGAATAAAAGCCAAGCTCCTTAACTTGGCTTATGAGGTTTTACATGGTCTGAAACTCTCGCATCTCATTTCGGACGACTCTCACTCACCTTCATCTCCACTCCACCTGCCCAGCCCTTCCTCTGGCTCCCTCAGACATTCCCGGTAGCTCCTCCCAGAGGGCTTTGCACCTGCTGCTTCTTCTGCCTAAAGCCACTCTCCTTCCCAGCGGGAATACCTTCTCATCATTTGGTCTGGCCTCTAATGTCACCTGCTGAGAAAAGACACCCCCCCCTACCCCATCATATAGACATTGGCTATCCCATGATTCTACCTTGTGTTCTTCGCTTTATCTGAGATTGTTTCATTTGTAGGTTTCTAGGGTATTAGAATGTAAGGACGAGGGTTTAATCTGTCTTCAGCACTGCGGGATCCCCAGCCCCAGCCAGTAATAGATGTGCCATAGTATTTACTAAATAAGTCAGTTTGCTGCTGTGTGCCAGGCACCATGCCAGCATCTAGGGATTTAGCAGTAAGCTAAAACCAAAATCTGTTTCTTCTCCAAAAGCAATAGTGTCACAGAGGAAATCAGCTGCCACTCAACTTCGCCATGCTCTGAAAGGAGGGGTGGCCCCTATCCTGGAGGCACAGACATGTCTCCGACCTGCACGGCTTCCTCAGCTCAGGAGATGATCTTGTGTCTTATTTTACAAAGAAAAAGGAGGCCTGCCTCAGTCTCCTCTGCCCTTCCTTTTCTCCTTTTTGCTTGCCCTTCTAGAGAGACAGACTTTGCATTCAGACAGACTCTAAGTCTGTAATTATGTTGGACAGTTTTTCTATCCTCTGAGTGTCAGCTTCCTTGTCTGTAAAATGGTCACGAGAATGCCTATTTTTCTGGACAGCCCTGAGCACTGGACAAGACATCTTACATCACCTGCCTGTCCTCACACATGCCTGGTGAGTGTCTCCTGCAATTCCCTGTCCCTCTCACCTGCCTGTCCTCTGTGATCAGTGTGATCAGCCCTATTTGACAGATGGACAAACTGAAGGCCAGTCCACTGACATTGAAATCTGTTCATTGTCTTACCCAGAGTCACATCTGGCACAATGGCAGGCCCTCCACTACATGACAGGCCTTCGACTCAAGATCATGTTCACATCATTGCTGTGAAAAAAAAAAAAAACAAATACGGGGCTGGGAAGGTGACTCAGTGGTAGAGTGCTTGCCTTGCATGCACAAGGCCCTGGGTTGGATGCCTCAGCACCACATAAGCAGAAAAAGCCAGAAGAGGTGCCATGGCTCAAGTGGTAGAATGCTAGCCTTGAGCTGAAGAACTCAGGGACAGAGCCTAGGCCCAGACTTCAGGCCCCATAATTGAGAGGAGAAAACAAACAAACAAATATAAAGTTAGGTGCTGGTGACTCACACCTGTAATCCTATCTACTCTGGAGGCAGAGATCTGAAGATTACAGCGTAGCGTGCATGAAGCCCTGGGTTTGATTCCTCAGTACCACATAAACAGAAAAGGCCAGAGTGCTGATGTGGCTCATGTGGTAGAGAGCTAGCCTTGAGCACAGAGAAGCTCAGGGTCAGAGTTCAAGCCCCTGAGTTCAAGGCCCTGAGTTCAAGCCCCAGGACTGGCAAAAAACAAAAACAAAAAGAATGTCTGTACAGGAGGGTCTAATGACAGTGGCTTGATTAGAAGCTTGGGAATTGTGAAGCTGATTGTATAATTAGTAACCCTGATTTGGAGAGATTCGTGAAAGATCTAGAAAAAATCAGCACCCCTGACTCCGCTGTCTTCTCATTCTAGTGCATTCAGTGGACTCACTTAACCTATGCACTAACTGAAAGTTTCTTCCCACTAGGCACTGATGGTTCATACCTGTAAGACAGGAAACTCTGTGAGAATTTTATCTGCAGTAAGCTACCAAAAAGCTAGAAAAAGCTAGAGGGGAGGCTGTGGCTCAAGTGATAGAGCACTAACCTTGAGAAAAATAAAAAAGCTCAGGGACAGCACTCAGGTCCTGAGTTCAAGCCCTAGAACTGGCACCAAAAATAAATAATAATAAAGTTTCTTCTCTTTGGAAAGAAGTGGTAAACTTCTCAGAGTTGCCCATCTTGAATGACATCTTCCCTCCTTGGCCAGGTGGGGAATGGTCTGTGTTTCTGAACCTCTCTCAGCAAGACCCACGGGGGAAATTCTAGCTTCGAATGAAGACCATAAAAATGTGGCCAGCATATTGGTGTTCATAATTTCTTTCTTCTGTGCAACTGGCCCCAGGAGGTGACAGACAAGTTGGGCCAAGGGTACCAGAAGCCCTGTCTCAGCCAGTGCATAATTCCTGAGCTGCACAGCCCCCAAAGGACCCTGGGAGCCGGTGGAGAGCCATAAATCTGGCAGGCTAGAGGCTGGATGCTCACTCACTGCACGGGGGAGGGGGGGAGGGAGGGGGGAAGGAAGCTGATTCACTATGGGAGCTGGAGAGATCAAAAGTAGACTCCAACTTCGGAGAGAAATGAAGCCATGGAGGGACGGCAGAAGGGACCTGTGAGACATGGCTGGGTTAGGCTGCACCTGTAGTCTGTCCATCACAGAATTTCTAGATCCTTCTTTGTAACTAAGGTCAAGTATGATCAAGCAGAGATGGGAGAACGTAAAGGCAGGACAGTGGGGCTGGGAACTCAGAGAAGCAAAGAGGTTAAAAAGAGGAGAAAGAAAAGAAGGAGGAAGAGGAGAAGGAGGAAGAACATGAGGAGGAGGAGGAGGAGAAGCATTTGCTGACTGATTGCTACCACATTTAATCCTCAGGATAAAAATGAAGGTGACAGAGAACACTGAGCACAGAGACTCAATTAATTTCCCAATGTCACAGAGCGAAGAGCTCTGGCTGGAATTCCACCCCAGCCAGTCTGAGGCTCCCCTGAACTCTCAATCATGACGCGGTCTGCTCTGAATACACACCCCACACACCCTGCCAACCCCCACCGGAAAACCTTGGAAGACGTATATGTACAACTTCTTTTCCCCCATTTGGAGGGAGAGATGCAGAAAAGAGAAGGCCCCATGGACTCAACTGTGGAAAATGTTTTTTTTTTTTTTTTTGGTCCGGTCATGGAGCCTGAACTCTGGGCCTGGGTGCTGTCCCTCAGCTCTTCAGCTCAAGGCTAGCGCCCTACCACTTGAGCCACAGTGCCACTTTTTTCTTTTTGCTTATGTGATGCTGAGGAATCGAACCCAGGGCCTCAGGCATGCAAAGCAAGCGCTCACCCACTGAGCCACCTTCCCAGCCCTCAACTGTGGAAAATGTATACCTCCCAGGAGAAAAGAATGTGCATGCACACACACACATGTATGTCTCTGTGTGTTCGTGTGTGTGTGTGTGTGTGTGTGTGTGTGTGTGTAGTTGGCTAGCTGGCTACATGGATCCAAAAAAGCACAAAGGTGAAAATATTCAACAGGAATGGGTGTAAATTCCTGTACCTGGGCACAAATCTCCACTGCCTAAGAATTGAAGGGGGTAGAGGAAGTCTCAGGAGGACTAAAAAGCACTAAATGAGGAGCTTGACCTGAAACAAGCTCAGCTTGAGTCACCATGGATGCACTTTCTAGAAAGGCCCATGGCAGGGGTGTCTCATCAGAAGGGAGTGTCCTGAACCAGGACAGAACCCCTGCAGCAGGCCTGCTGGGTTGGGTTCTGGGCTCCCTCCCGTGAGAGGGGCAGGGACTGGCCTGAGAGGATGGAGAGTAGCTAGCTAGGGGGCGGGGGAGGCAGGATGGATGTCTAAGGAAGCTGTGAAGCATTTGCCAACAGACAGGACAAGGAAGCAAGGCAAATAACATTTCCTATCTGTGAGTTTGTTTGCTAGCAGGGCTGGCATAGAGATTAAGTAAGGCAATGCAGGTAAAGTGCTTCTCTCCGAGCTCTGCACGCTGAACATGAGCTGTGGTAGGCATTATTAAACACTGAGCATGCTCACCTCCAACCCCCCCAGAGATATGGCTGAGAGTGGCGAACAGGGGTCTTCAGGCTGCCGAGCCCTCAGCTCAGTGGCATGAATCTGTGCATCTTCAGGCTCTGACCTCAGTCCTGTTTAATTTTAGCTAATTGGCCACCTTGGTTCTCTGGGTGACTCAAGCAGACAGTTGTCCAATGAGCAGTGTCCAACTTCCCCCAGTGTGGAGGCATGGAACCAGTCTGGCCTTTAGTGATAGCCAGGCTCCAGATGCACCTGCTTGCTCATCTGACCTCTTCCTGCCCCAGTCTCTGCCCTTTCCAAGCCCATTTCCCCATCTCGTCTCCTCCTTACCTTCCTCACTCACTTGCTAAGAGCCTCCTCTTTGTCTTTATCTCTGAACCTTGGCTGAGCTTTAGTTATCTACACTGGCAGGAATAAGGCATATAGTAGGCTTTTAATACCAAGGAGGATGAGGATTAAATGTTTAGAAAATAGGAATGTAAGTTGGGTGCTCATAGTTCATACCTTGCTATTCCCCTGAGATCTGAGGATGGTGGTTCAAAGCCTACCTGAGCAGCAATTAGGATTACAGGCATGAGCCTTCGGTGCCAGACCTGGGCAGGAAAGTGTAAGACTCTTATCTTCAATTAACTACCAAAAGCCAGTAGTAAAGCTGTGGTTTTATCAGCCTCAAGTGAAAAAGCTAAGGAATAGCACTCAGACCCTGCATTCAAGTTCCAGTGTTGGCATACACACACACACACACACACACACACACACACACACACACCCCTGGAATATTGGAATATACATTACAGGCCATGTGGCTGTTCACTTTTCATCACTGTAACAAAACACCTGAGAAAGTCAACCTACAAGAATTCATACTTTCAGAAGTTTCCATTCCAGGTCAGCTGGTTCCGCTGCTTTGGGCCTGAGGGGAAGCAGAACATCACAGTGACGGAAGCAGGTAGAAGAGGAAGCTGCCAGGAAACAGAAAGACAGGAAGGGACCAGGGACACCATATATCCTACCAAGTTGTGTCTTTGGTGATTTGCTTTCTCTAACAAGACCCCACCACCCCGTTTCCACCTCCTCCCAATAATGCCACCAAACCATGAGTCTAGGAACCCATGCATTATTGATTCATTAATGATTAGTCATTAATCATAGATTAATGATTAGATCAGAGCCTTCATGATACAATCATTTTTCAGTGATTGCATCAACCAGTGTGTGTGTGTGTGTGTGTGTGTGTGTGTGTGTAAACCTTCAGCACTTGAGACTTTGGGGGGGATAATTCACATCCAAACCACAAGAGGCGGGGCTGAGAAGGTGGCTCAGGGGTAGAGTGCTTGCCTTGCATTCCTGAGGCCCTGGGTTCGATTCCTCAGCACCACATAAGCAAAAAGAAAAAAGCCGGAAGTGGCGCTGAGGCTCAAGTGGTAGAGCGCTAGCCTTGAGCTGAAGAGCTGAGGGACAGCACCCAAGCCCAGAGTTTAGGCCCCACGACCGGACCCAAAAACAAAACAACAAAAAAAAAAAACACAAAAGGCCACCAGAATTGAAAAGCATTTGCAAGATCACCTAGTTCAACACTCAGTCTCAGTGAGTTTCCCACTTTACCAAACATAGTGCTACCAAGAAAGCTTGTTCAAAGGCAAGTTCTTGGCTAGATTCCTAGACATCTCATTTGTGGCCATTCTGGGGGAAGCTAGCCCCTGCAGGGGTCTGGGGGTACCGAGGACCCTGGTTCAGGCTCCTGGTCCTTCTCTGTCTGTATTCATCCCTGTGGTGCTCTACAGGGACTTGTGAAACGCCTCTGCACTCAAACAGCTCTCAGTCCAGCAGGAGGAAGATTTCCCCAGGGTCAGTGGGTGCCTGGGGCTGACGGTTGGCCTACTGTGGGAGGTTAGAGGCCACACAGCCCCATCCAAAGCTCTGAGAGGAGACAGAGCAGAGACAGGACAACAAAACCCCGTGTTCTTCCCCAAGCAGCCAAGATCTGCTTCTTAGTGGAGTGCTCAATTAGCCCGGCTCATGAATTCTGCATGTCTAACTGACTTTTATCTACCTCTCCCTCCTCCCTTCAACGGAGCCCTCTGCTCCCTAGGACATAATTACAATATCTGGACCATTTTAATGAAGGTAAAAATATTCTGTGTATGTACGTGACTCCTGGCGCATGGGAGAGGTCTGGAGGGGGCAGGGAGGCAGAGCCGGGGAGATGAGAGCATGCCAGCCCCTCCTCGCATTCCAGTGTGCATCTCAGATCACAGAGCTGTGCACACACGGTTTCTCATCCAATCTCTGCCCTCTCACATTAGCTGTGTGTTTTAGACCCATGTTTGTGCCCACAGGTGTACCTGCATAGTTTTTTAAATGACGTTGACATGTTGTTAGCTCAAGGATATCAGTATTCCATCCAAATTCATTCAGTTGGGAGGTCCACAGGCCAAGATCTGGGTTAACTTCCATGATCCCACCATCAAAAGTGCTCTGTTAGGCAATCAGCTTTATACTTCCCATTATTAGTAGTGACATTTACTGACCTGTGTCTACCATAATCCACTGACCTTGAACCACTGGTTGTCCCAAGCAGGATTATTTCATAAAACCATTGAGAAAAATAGAGAACATTCCTAATTACTACACAGCCATTGGTTATAAGACATATGTCAAGTTCAAAGATAGTAAGAATCTGAAAAACAATGCTCATTGCATTGGCAGAAGGATCTAGATGACTGAGAATGTAGTGACAGATGTTTGTCCAGCTGTCTTTGGCAAATGAATCTCTCTCCTGAACACTGATCCCAAACTCCCTGGCAATTGAGAAGAAGGCATAGAAAGAGAGATGTGAGAGGTACTTTGCAATTTATCAAGCTAGAGAACTGCAGGTCATTTTCCCCCCTTATGCTCCAAGAACACGTGAACTTTAAAATGTTTCGGTTCCATTTCCCAGGCTGCTCAAGATCACATAGAGCTGAGTGGTGTGAGATCAGCACTTGACTTCGGCTGACTGCCTAAGCTGGGATCGAGTGGCTCATACCTATAATCCTAGCTTCTCAGGAGGCTGGGGTCTGTGGATGACGATTCAAAGGCAGCCTAGGCAGGAAAGTTTATGAGACTCTTATCTCCAATTAGCCAGCAAAAAGCCAGAAGTGGAGCTATGGCTTAAGTGCTAAAGCACCAGCCTGGAGTGAGAAAGCTAAGACAGTAATCAGGTCTTGAATACCAGCACAGAGAACCAGTACAGAAAGAAAGAGAAAGAGTGGGTGGGGGTGAGGGGTGGAATCCCACTATACCCTTCACGGGCCTGCCCCAGTGGCCCAAAGACTTCCCAATAAGGCTTCACCTATGAAGCCTTTAGCACCACCCTAGGGCCAGTCCTTTAACATAGGAGAATGTAGGGGTCATTCAAGATCCAAACGGAAGGAAGGAAGAAGGGAAGGGGAGGGAAGGAGGATGACAGGAAGGAGGGAGGAGAGAAAGAAGGAGGGAGGGAAGGAAGGAAGGAAGGAAGGAGGGAGGGGAGGAAGGAGGGAGGGAAGGAAGGAAGGAAAGAAACAAAGAAGGAAGAAGGGAAAGAAGGAAGAAGGGAGGGAGGGAAGGAAAGAAGGGAAGGAAGGAAATAAGGAAGAGGGGAAGGAGGGCTGGGAAGGTGGCTCAGTGGTAGAGTGCTTGCCTTGCATGCATGATGAGGCCCTGGGTTCGATTCCTCAGCACCACATAAGCAAAAAGAAAAAAGCTGGAAGTGGCGCTGTGGCTCAAGTGGTAGAGCGCTAGCCTTGAGCTGAAGAGCTGAGGGACAGCGCCCAGGCCCAGAGTTCAGGCCCCACGACCGGACCCAAAAAATAAATAAATAAAAAGAAGAGGGGAAGGAAAGAAAGAAAAAAGATGAAAGGAAAGAAGGAAGAGGAAAGAAGAAAAAAGGAAGGAAAACACTCCATACCCTGACTGGCTGGCAGGGCACTTGGCGCAGTGCTGATGGAATGGGTGCGCTGGCTGCTGGCTGGAGAATTACCAGGTGACAGACACTGTCTTTCCCCAGAAAAAGGCTGAGTGCAGCCCCAGAGGCCACAGTCAGGGGCTGGAGAAGGGATGGGCAGGGAAAGAGAATGGAATTGCTGCAAACCAAATGGGCAAAGGAGAGAAAACAGGAGAAGGAAGATTACAGAGAAGTAGCAAAGGAGACAGGGACCTCATAACCAGAGAAACCAAGGCAGGCAGCAGGGAAGAGAGTGGGCTAAGGCGGGAGGGGAAGCGGGTGTCCGTGGAGAAGCTGAGGCAGCTGGAGAGGCGCCATGCCAGAAGAGAGGGCACCCCGGGCGTTTGGCAAGCCCTCGCTGCGCCGCCCCACCCAGGGCTGTGACTCGGCTCCTCCAGCGGGAAGACAGCCCAGCCGGCCTGGGATCATCTGTCTTCATTATGCCAGCCCCACCAGCTCCGTCACTTCTGGCCAGAGAACTCATCAATATTCTCCCGGGGCTTGGCAGACCCAGCCTTCTCCTACCCTGCCTCTCCCAGCCTCTCCCTCCTCCCAGATTATGACTAGGCCTGCCTAGGAGCACTGCCCTGTCCTCTACTCTGGGGTCCCTGGGGTCTGTCCCTCTTCCTCAGGAGATCTGGCTGGGCCTTCCCTAACTGACTGCAGGGTCCCTGCCAAGAAGGAAAAGGACAGCTTCTCCAAAGGTGCAGCTGAGCGTCCCCGGGAGATAGCTGAGCCGAGAGGTACGGCTCAGTGTTGATACCCTCGGAGAAAGTATCCTCGAATGGTCTGTTTGAAAAGTCTAAGCACTAGCCCGGCTTCTGTGGCTCACACTTATAATCCTAGCAACTCAGGAGGCTGAGATCTGAGGATCGTGGTTCAAAGCCAGCCGGGGCAGGAAAGTTCGTGAGACTCTTATCTCCAATAAACCACTCAGAAAACCAAAAGTGGTGCTGTGGCTCAAGTGGTAGAGAGCTAGTCTTGAGCTGAAGAGCTGAGGGACAGTGCCCATGCCCTCAGTTCAAGCCCCATGACCACAAAAAAAGAGAGAAAGGAAGCAAGCAAGCAAAAGAAAGAAGGAAAGAAAAGTCTAAGCACCTCTAGCCTCTGCTTCCCAGTGAGGACTTCATTGCACATTTATGTTCTTTCCTGTCTGTCTTCCTGGACAGTGCTGGCTCAGATGCCAAGTCAGTGCCCAGGGAAGCTGAGCAGAACCAAGCACATAAGCAGAATGAATGGGTGTTGAATTCAAAGGCCCAGTAGCATGGAGTTAGTATGTCCTGCTGAAATCTCATTGGAGCCCTGAGCTAACACTGCCTCCCTCCACCGTCGGCCCGGCTTTATGTTCCCGGGTGCCACCTGACTTGATAGCTTGTCCATGTTTGTTGCTCTCTAGCGGAGCATAAGGTGTATGAGGGCAGGACCTGAATCTGCTTCCTGCAGCAAGTGTGGGAGCTGGAGCCAGGCTGTATTGGCTCCCTTTTGCACCTCAGGTAGGGTGAGTCGGAAGGAATTACAGGTTCTGTGCTGGCCCCCTGGCCTCTTTGTGGGCATCAGCTGGTAGTGATTCCTCGCAGGCTGCCTCCCCTCTCTTCCCCGCATGTGTGCCAGTCCTAGGGCTTGAACTCAGAACCTGGGCTTAGTCCCTTATTCACTAAAGGCTGGCTTTCTACACTTGAGACACAGCTCTACTTCGGGCTTCTTGCTGATTAGTTGGAGATCAGAGTTTCATGGACTTTCCTGTCCAGGCTGCCTTTGAACTTCACTCTTCAGATCTCAGCCTCTTGAGTAGCTAGGATTATAGGCTTGAGCCACCAGAGCCTGGCTCTTCGGTGAAAGCTTACCTGGAACTGGAAGGTTTCATATGTTGCTGGTGAGAATGTAAAATGCTGCAGATGCTTTGAAACGTGTTTGGCAGTGTCTCAAAATGTTAAACACGGAGTTAGCATATGACCCAGCATTTTCACTCCCAGGTAAATACCCAAGAGAACGGAAAGCACATGTTCCAACAAGCATTTTTTGTACACAAATATTCAGAGCAGCAGAGTTCATCATAGCCTCAAAGTGGAAGCTGATGGACATTAAGATACAGTGCATTGATGCAGTGGAATATTACTCAGCCATAAAAAGGAACAAAATGCTGAAGGCTAAAACATATAATCTTGGAAACATTATGTTCAGTGAAAGAGACCAGTCATAAGCATATAGTCATAAGCATATAATCATATGATTCCTTTTTTTTTTGTCGGTCTTGAACTCAGGGCCTGTGCTCTGTCCTTGAGTTTATTTACTCAAGGCTAGCGCTCTAGTACTTTGAACTACAGCTCCACTTCTGTTTATCTGGTGATTAATTGGAGATTAGAGTCTTCTGGACTTTCCTGCTTAGGCTGGCTTTGAACTACAATCCTCAGATCTCAGCCTCCTGAATAGCTTGGATTACAGGTGTAAGCCACTGGTGCCTGGCTCGATTCCATTGTGAAATGTTCAGAACAGGTAAATCTATGGAGCTAAAAATAGATTTAAGGTTGCCAGAGGACGAGGGGAGGGAATGTGGAAGGACCGATGATAGCAATGGGCTTTCTTTACAGGGTGACAAATGATTCTAGAATTGTGGCGATGGTTGCATAACTCTGTGAGTATTCTTTTTTTTTTTAAATACCACTAAGTACACTTTAAAGAGTAAATTATACTGGACTCTTCTCTCGATTGTGCTTTTTAATACTTTTCTTTTTAAGGCCTTCTCTCAAAGTCTAGGTCATGGGAAGCCCAAACTAAGAACCCCAGAATTGATAGCGAGACACATTTGAATGACTAAATGAACATCGTCAGATTGAACGTCCAGCTTCATTCCCCAAACTGGTCCTCAGCCACCGCCTGTGCATGCCCTCTGGAATCCCAGTCACACAGGATGGCCATGGCTGTCAGCTTGTAAGGAGCTGTGTGTGTGTGTGTGTGTGTGTGTGTGTGTGTGTGTACATATGGTTGAGTGTGCACTTAGCATGTTGTTCTTGAGTGGACTGTAGCACGAATTTACTGACTCTAGGCATGGAGTCACCCCTCCTATTGGCTCCGGCCCCCTGGGATCCCTGTCCCCCTGCAGGACACTCTTCCCTGCAGCTCCACCACCATTCTCAGCTCTGCATGGCCTGCTGGTCCCATTCCTCCATTTCGTGGACTGTGAGGAGAAATGAAGCCCATCTCTGAGCAGGAGTAGGGAACAGGGGTGCAGTCTTCACCCCAAGCCCTCACCAGCACTCTGTACCTTTCTTGTCCCTGAGAAGAACAGACTCTTTTTCTTGTGATGACTTAGCCCATAACCCGCCTTGTTCCCATGTGTTTTGTCGCCTCTCCCCCTCCCCCTTCACCCTGGAGTGCAAAGGGCCTGGCAGGGGTTCTGCTGACACCCCAAGTCCTACCCCACAGGCACGCCCCTCCCCTTGGTAGCTGTCAGGACCACCCTGTCTCTTGTGGAACCCCAGAGTTTTCCAGGGGCACCCTGGCTCCTGCCTGCCTGCTCTGCCCTTTGACCCCGGCCGTGGGGCCCTCCCCCCTTGCTCCTGGAACTCGGAGCTCAGAGGCAGCACAGTAAATCCTCCAGGCTGGCTTCCCACTCTCCGTGGCACCTGCTTGGCAGGCCAGGCCGCCCTTCCAGCCCCTTCCAGCCCCAGCAGATGGCCACGGCACCCTGGGATCTGCGAGCAGGAAAAGCAGAAGTGTGGGCACGCGGATCAGGCAGACCAGACAGACCTCCTGCCACCCCGACATCTTCCCACAGACCCTAAACAAAGAGAAGACCCGCCCACCTCCAGGCAGCTGGAGGTCTGCCCACACTAGCCCACCGTGGATGCACGCTCACTCACTGCTTAACACAGCCATGATTTCACGAATACTTTTGGCCTGCCTGCTCAGAGCCAGGCCCTGAGCCAGGCCCTGGGGTACCAAGATGAATGAGGAAGTCAGAGATGCCCTGGCAAGTCCGCAAGACTCTTATCGCCAATTAACCAGCAAAAATCTAGAGCTGGAGGCATGGCTCAAGTGGTAGAGCATCAGCCAGGATAGAAAAAGCTGAACAGGATCCTGTACAAGGTCCTGACATGTACTCATTACCCAATTCCTATCATTGTAATCCCTCTGTACATCACTTTTTTTTTTTTTTTTTGGGTCCGGTTGTGGGGCCTGAACTCTGGGCCTGGGCACTGTCCCTCAGCTCTTCAGCTCAAGGCTAGCGCTCTACCA
>NW_012267251.1:10940122-10945400 GCF_000151885.1 Dipodomys ordii
GAAAAGAAGACAGAGTGGACGCATTGCCCAGGAAGGAGCGAACTACCCATTGTGTGTGCTCAGGGCACTAATGTGGCAGAGCGATGGAAGGGGACACTTTGGACTTCAGCAGAGGGAGTGCATTAGAAACAGGGGCCCCAGGAGTGTAGGAGCCCCTGAGGCCTAAGCAAAGTTGGCACCATAGCCAGACCTCTCTTTACCAGGTCTTCCTATCTTCCACCGAGCCCTCGGGCCTCGGGCCTCTAACAGTCCCACAGGGAAGACAAAGCCTAAGAGGCCACAGTCCCTCGCAGGCTTTGTCCTTTACCCCATCCTGTGGCCTGTGGAAGTAGCGAGGACTCGGGGTGTGGGGGAGGGAAGTTGACAAGCACCCCCAAGACTGGCATGAAACCCACAAATTTCCCTCCCTAAACACTCCAGCTGCCATGCAGAGTTCTCAGACAAACTCCTCCACCTCTTCACTCCACCTCTCCTCCGGCCTGGCACCAGGACCAGGCGTGTGCCCCACGGGCAGGAGGGGGCCCCGGAGAGAGGAATGTGCAAGAAGGCAGGGAATTGAAGGCTCCTCGTTTGAAGAAATCAGTTGTAGGCAACAAGGAGATCGGCTACTGCCGCAAGGCCGGTAGAGGACAGGGAGCTGGAGGCAGAGATTGGAGGAGCGGACCTGGTTCTGAAAGCCTTTACACCAAAAAGCTCACTGTGCAGTTGTTGGTCCTGAATCAACAGCTCGAAAGTCACGGGCAGGATCTGGGCCCAGAAAGTCTGACTGCAGTATTTAGGTTCCTTGCCCTACAGTGCATGGCTTCAAGGATGTCCTTTTGAGCATGTGAAGAAGCTTCCAGGATCTTCCAGGGCTGGGAGACCCTGGAGGTTTAAAGGCAAGAGAACTGGCCAGACTGGCCCTTTAGGGGCAAAGGATCCTGCCAGAAGAGCAGCGGGTGGAGGGGATAAACTAGGATGTGGGATGGTGGGGGCAGGAAGAAGGAGGTACAAAGGGGAGACTCCCTAGTCCATGGGGGGGGGGTCTGGGGGAGGGCTGGAGAGGGCTGCAGAAGTCCAGAGAGAACTTGTCAGGAGAGGGGGCCTGTGATGCCCTGAGCTTACACCTGAGCAGCCCACAGCCCAGCAGCCCCACCCCACCCCTGCCTTCTGTGCAGGGGGGGGGAGGGCTCCTGGGCTCCCACCAAGGGCCACTGGCCTTGGAAAGCCCCAGTGCTTGCCCTGGATACAGGAAGTGCTGGACCCCACCCCTTCGCCTTTGGATGCCAGGGCTCCCATGTCTCAGCAGGCAGCCAGGGAAGGGGCACAGCCAGCTCTCCCCCATTTCCTGTCTGCCCCTGAGGTCCTCCATGGGTAGCCTGGGACTTTTCCAGTCTGGTTTCCCCTGGCACAGAGGTCGATCGCCCTCTGTATGGATCGTGAGTGGTGGTTCTAACCTCAGTGGTCTTCTCCATAGGGGAGGATGGTCAAGTCAATTGGCCTTGGGGTCCTAGAGGGCTGTGTGTGTGTGTGTGTGTGTGTGTGTGTGTGTGTGTGTGTGCAGGGAGCAAGTCCTGGGGTGCACAGGGTTTGGCAGCGCTCTGGACGTTAAGCCTGGTCCTGTGGCTGACCTGCCACTGAGCTTGGGGTCTCCAAGGCTGGGCCTGAGCCCTCAGCAATGCCCCTTGGTTCCCAGACCCCCATCCTGGGGGTCTGGGGAACAATGCATGGCTGGTGGTATGCATGTCTGCAGCCATTCCTACTTGCCTCCCTCCCCCCCATCTACATAAACAGAAAAAGCCAGAAGTGGCGCTGTGGCTCAAGTGGTAGAGTGCTAGCCTTGGGCTGAATTGCTAAGGGACAGCGCCCAGGCCCAGAGTTCAAGCCCCAGGGCTGTCCTTGCCCCAGGCTGCCCCCCCCAAATGAGTAGCATGTCAAGTATCCAGCTCCCTTCCCCTGCTGAGGTACAGATTAGATGGTGGGGCCTGAGTCTGGGGTGTAGGGTTGTTGATTCCGGAAGGTTCTCTCACCCTCAGTCACCATCTTTAGGCTTCAAAGTGTCTCTGATCTAAGTCAGTATTCCGTGTTTTTCATCTCTCCCTCCATTTTGAGCTCCTCTCCCTAATTACCAGCAGCCCACATTCCTCCCGGTGAGGTAGGAATCTTCCATTTGCAGAAACAGAATCATCTCCAGAGCTGGCTTAAATAGCAAGCGGCCTTTGCTTTGTCACAGTGGTTCAGGCGGGGGCTGGGGGAGCAGCTCCATGACTGGCACCTGGTCAAGTTTCTCTCTTCTCCCTCATCTTTCTCAGCCTGGTCCGGCCTCCGCCTGGCTCCCAGGGGGTCCCCGGGGGCTGGCACCACAGCCTGTGTTCATACATGCACTTCTGTCCCAGCCTGCCCCAGCCCTGTCCTGTCCTGCTCTTCCTTGGGTCTGGGGAGAAGAAGCCCACGGACCCCATAGAAGAGCCAGAATGGAAGAGCCAGTGGCTGTCATGAGCTATGGGAAGCAGCTGTGCCTCCCTGCCGCAGGGCTGCTGAGGAGGCCCAGTGCAGCCCCTGGGCCTCGGGTGCAGCCCTCCGCCTTGTGCTGCCTGCCTCTCTCTGAGGACAAGGTTCCATCCCCCAGCTATTGAGATCTCTTGTGTGGCCGTTCCCTCCTCTATGGTCTGACAGGTTTCCCACGAGCCAGGCAAGTGTCCTGCCACGAGAAAGCCCTTCAGATGTTTGTCCCTCCCACCTCCCTCCTGCACCCCCTCCCTCTCTTGACATGTTCTCATTATGTGGCCCCAGCTGGCCTAGATCTTGTGATCCTCCCTCCCTCAGCCTCCTGAGTGCTGGGATTATAGGTGAGCACCACTATGCCCAACTTGACAGAACATTTCTACTTGAAGGCCTCAGATTTCCCCCTCATACATAGCAAGGCCCTGCCGCAAACAAACCAGGGGTACCCACACACGCACCTGACTCTCAGGTCCTTCCATCCTGGGCTGTCTCCAGTCCGCTTAAGCCTGAATTACAGGAACCTCCTCCTGTGCTCCCACCCCAATTGTCCCTGTCCATCAGCTTCCTGCAACTCCATTGCTCAACAGCCTTCCGTGTCTTCCCATTGCCCCAAAGACCAAATCTGCCTCCTTCCCCTGACAGCCACAGCTCTGTGGATCAGAGGCCTCTAACTTTATTGGCTCCCATTTTACCTCCAAGAGCTGCCTGTGATCTGCCTCCATTTGACTCCTGGATAGACCCTGAGCGGTTTTTGGGGGCCTGCTCATCTGTCATGGCTGCCAGCCCCCCTTCCCCTGATTGCTGCATCCTGCAGTCCCAGTGGCTATCTGACTCTTGAATCCATGGACTTTGGGCTCAGAAGTGGCAGAGTGCGGAGAGAAGCTTGGGGCTTCCTTGGTGAGAGTGCAGCCATTAATGGGCCAGGCCAGAAAGCCATAACACAGGAGAGTTCAGCAGCTCCATCCCAGCCACCCTGCTGGCCAGCTGTGGAGACTCCAGCAAGTCACAGAGCCTCTCTGAGCTTCAGTTTCCCAGGTGGCATTAAGCCACCTGCTCTGCGGGCCTGGAGAGAAGCCTGTGAGATGTGGGCAAGAAAGGGCTTTGCCACACTGAGCAAACAGACCTAGTGACCTGGCCTCTGTCTGTCTTGTCCCTGGGAGACAGAGAAAGAGCTAGAAGGAAGCCTGGCCCACCCCCAGTGGGAAGCTCGGCACCAGCCTGGCCCTCAGCGGGCTGTGGGGAGAACAGAAGTTGATCAAAGGCCAGAGTTGTAAACAGCCTCTCCCCAGGCCTGGCCACCTGCAGACCAGCTCCATCTGACACCTCCAGGTGGCCAGCTGAGCCTTCCTGCCCTCTAGTGGACAGAGATGGGAGGTGCACCCACTTTGTGGTGGCCAGTCCTCAGCATCAAGGCAGAAATGTCAGCGTGTACCAGCTGTGGTATGAACTTGGTCATCATACAATGCTCTCAACAAGCCTCCAAGGTCTGCATCATTATTCCCTTTGTACAGACAGTCTAAGGCTTAGAAGCAGAGAATCACTTCAAGGCTTCATGTCCATTCAGTGGAGCCAGCTCTGCAAAACCACTGGCAAGGAAAATATAGAAACAAAGCTGGAGAAAATTTTGTCATGGCAACATTAAAGCAGGTGGTCTCCAAAGGTCTTCCCTTCTATGCCTTTGTGGCTCTTCTGTCAAAGATCGAATCCCCTCCCTGGGGCCTGTGACCCTTTTCCTTTAGGGTAAGGGGTACAAACTTTTCTGCTAAAAGCCAGATACTAAATGTTTTCAGCTTTGTCTCGGTCACAACTACTCACCTCATAGAGACAATGTATCAGTGAGTGAGCACTCATGAACAACGGCTGCGTGTCAATTAAACTTTATTTGTAGGCACTGAAATTGGAAACTCCGGTCATTTTCCTTTGCCCTGAAAACAGTTTCTTTTTGGATTATCTTTTCACCATTAAAAAAATGAAAATTTTTGTCTGGCTTCTTGGATTCAATTCCTAACCAAAATACAAAGATTATTTTTAGCTTTGAGGGTGGCTCAAACACAAGGTGGCGGGCTAACATGCAGGAGTCTATATCTCTAAGAGGTCTCCAAAGTATTCACGCTTCTCCCCCCACCCCCCCATGACTGCCTCTTCATTGTCTGTTCCCTTTGTTCCATTCCTTTTCTTCTTCTTCTTTTTTTTTTTTTTACTCAAAGCTGGAGCTCTACTACTTGAGCCACACCTCCACTTCTTTTTGTTTGTTGCTTGTTAATTAGAGACAGGATTTACATGTGACTCATGCCTATAATTCTAGCAGCTCTAGAGGCTGAGATCTGTGGATCACAGTTCAAAGCCAGTCTGGGCAAGAAAGTCCTTGAGACTTTTTTTTTTTGGTCATGGGCCTGAACCCTGGGCCTGGGCGCTGTCACTCAGCTCTTCAGCTCAAAGCTAACACTCTACCACTTGAGCTACAGCTCCATTTCCAGCTTTTTCTGCTTGCGTGGTGCTGGAATCCAACCCAAGGCCTCATGCATGCAAGGTAAACACTCTACTGCTGAGCTACCTTCCCAACCCCTCCCTGAGACTTTTATCTCCAATTAACCACAGAAAACTAGAAGTGGAGCTAAGGCTCAAAGTGGTAGAGCACTAGCCTTTAGCAAAAGAGCTCAGGGACAGCACCCAAGCTCTGAGTTCAAGCCCCAAGACCAAAATGGGGGAGGAAAAAAATTCTTTTCTGCACAGGCTGGCTTTGAATCATGATCTTCAGATTTCTAGCCACCCCTTTGATGACTTCTTCCTCCTC
>NW_012267251.1:10945495-11023576 GCF_000151885.1 Dipodomys ordii
TCCTTCTTCTTCTTCTTCTTCTTCTTCTTCTTCTTCTTCTTCTTCTTCTTCTTCTTCTTCTTCTTCTTCTTCTTCTTCTTCTTCTTCTTCTTCTTTTTTGTCTGTTGTAGGGCTTGAACTCAGTGCTGTCCCTGAGCCTCTTTGTGCTAGCACTCTACCACTTAAGACACAGCATCACTTCCAGGTTTTGACTGATTCATTGGAATAAGAGTCTCACAAGGACTTTTCTGCCCAGGCTGGCTTCAGACCCTAATCCTCAGACCTCAGCCTCCTGAGTAGCTAGGATTACAGGCGTGAGCCACCAGTGCCCTGCCACCCCTTCAACTTCTATCACACTTCTGTTTCTGTGTGGCTTAGAGGCCATGTCCTTTCCCCATGCCCTGAAAAGTGACGTAGCATGCTCTGATTTGGGTCTGCATCCTGCCTTTGCCACCAGCCAGCATGCGATGGGCAGACCTGCATCTTCTCCCCTGGGGGTGCTCATCTTCACTGCACCCATGTCTCATGCTGTGTAGCTGGAAAAGCAGTGCTTACTGGGGCACTGTGAATGAACACCAACTAAGCCGCCAGGCTTAGCAACTACTAAGCTGCTCTGTGCTTGGTCTCCATGTAACCTGAGTGAAGTGATGAGGTGCTGGAGGGTTAGAGACATTTGTATTGGTCTTCACAGACCTAGATCTCAGAAGACAGAAAGGTTTGAGTCTACAGCCCAGATGGGCGGCTGATGTAACACAGAGGGAACCCTGAAAAATACCCACTGGACCTGCCTTACCCCTTTATGACCAGGAGGTGGCAGCAGAGGCCACCAAGGGCTGTTCAGACAGGCTCAGAAGTAATGCGGCAGGTGCCTTAAACTTTAAATTTACTTCCTAGTCCTGGGACTGGCGGCTCATGCCTGTAATCCCAGTTACTCAGGAGGCTGAGGCTGTAGGATCCTAGCTCGAAGCCAGCTTGGGTAGGAAAGTCCCTGAGATTCTTATCTTCAATTAACTAGCAAAAAACCAACAACACAAACAAAGTAGAGGTGTGGTCCCAGTGGTAGAGCACCAGCCTTGAGCAAAAAGCTGAGGGACAGCTCCCAGATCCCAAGTTCAAACCCCAGTACTGACACACATACACAAAGAACAACTCCTGGTTGGACAATGGTGCCTGGGAAGGAGATGTGGGAAGGGAGTCAGAGGGAAGGAGCACATGAACTCTGCCAACTAAAACTGCACTCGATGGGCTCATGATCACTGAAGCAGAGGCCAAGGGGTAGAAGTCATCTGCACAGAAACAGAGGGTGAGCTCCTGCATCCAGTCTGCCTAGGTCCAAATCCCAGTTGGACTGGTTACTAGTTGTGTGGCCCTGGTCAAGTTACTTAACTTGTGTTTTTGAGTCTCCAACAACAAAGTTGAGACAATGATCATTGTCTATCTCCAGAGGGCTGATCATAGGTGGAAAGTGCTGGAACACTATCTAACACCTACAAGATGCTTAGAAATGCTAGCAATGAATATGATTGGTTTTTGATGTTGTTGTTTTGTTTTGCTGCCAGTCCTGAGGTTTGAATTCAGGACCTGGGCACTGTCCCTGAGCTTTTGTGCTCAAGGCTAGCATTCTACCATTTGAACTACCACCCCCCTTCCAGTTTTTTGTAGTTTAATTGGAAATAAGAGTCTGATGGACTTTCCTGCCTGGGCTGGCTTCAAACCACAATCCTCACATCTCAGCCTCCTGAGTAGCTAGGATTATAGGCGTATGCCCCTGGCACCATGGCTTAACATCGGCTCTTCTATCCCTGTTGCTTCCCTCAGCCTTACCTTCTTCCAGAATCCCCGGAGTTCCACCTTTACTATGAGGCCCAGGCTAGAAAACTAGACTCCTGTTTTCTTTGTTTTTGTTTTGTTTTCCTCCTTGCTATGCTAGGAATGGAAGTTTAAGGCCTTGCCTATGCTAGCCAAGCTCCACCCCTAACCCCAACTCCTCCCCTGAGTGGTTTTCATCTCAGAACCTCTGCAGTCTCAGGGGTAGGGCTGGGACATCGGATCAAGGGCCATGCTCCAAGGTGTGGAAGGACCCCCTGTCTGAGCCAGGTGGCCCTGTGCTGGGCTGCTGGTGCGTGGAGGGGACCTGGGGACATGAGGAGAACACATCTGCTCAGGGCAGACACCAAATGTCTGGTTTGTTAGGTTTTTTTAAAAAGAGGTGTCCGAGTAAGAACTGCACCACGCACGTGGTATTCAGGTAAGGGGTTTATTCAGTAGACCTGCTGGGACCAGGCAAGGTTGGCACTCCAGGCGGCTGGCAAAGGAAAAGGGCCGTCTGGCCGCGGTTTGGGCCTTATATAGGATAGGGGGTGCGGAAGGGTATGTCCAGGTAAAGGGAAGTGGGGTCAGGTGGGAGAAGGGTGTGGCCACATCAGGTTAAGATGTGACCTCAGCGGATGCGGATGTGACCTCTTCCAGGTGTCCCAGTTGCCTAGGTAACGCAGGTACTGGGCGAGATCTGTTCGCCGTCCAGGAATGGACCTTAAATGGTTCACCTCTTGGAGCCTCCATTCACTCATCTGTAAAATGGAACCATGATATCTGCTTTGTGTTGCCTTGAGGATCTACTGTGGCCTGGTCTAGCCTAAGAGGTACCCAGTGAAGTCCAGGCTTCTGAAGGTAGTACTAAGCTCTCCCATTCCCAGATCTCAGCCTGCCCCCTGCTCCTTCTTCCCCCACAGGTTCGGCTGGCCCAGGGACTTCTCTCCCCCAGGCTTTCTACTGATCACATGAGGAGAAGCAGATGAAGACGCCATCATCAAGTTTCTGGATCCTTATAGGCACCATGGCTTGATTCCTTTCCAGGCAGGAACCCCCACCTGCCCCAGTCCTGGGCTCTCAAAGAGCCCCCCTCTTCCATAGCCAGGATCTTACCCAAGTCCCCTCTTTCCTCCTTCTAGCCTGTCTCGGGGAGCAGGCAGATGCTGACCTGCAGCTGAAGAGCTGCAAGGAGACCTTGCAGAACATAGCCTCCAGCCAACGGCAGAAAGTAGCCTAGCACAGCTGTTCCTAGAATGTGGGCTGGGGCCTGCAAGGCGGGCTTCAGAAGCTGCAGCCAGAAGCCCACAGGCATTTTTGAAATAATAACACAGAAGGGGGGTAGTCACAGGATGTCAGATTTCTGCATAGAAAGGAATTGCCCACCTGGTCACTAGTTGACGTCAGCCTGTGGGACCTTTTGTCTATCTGATGAATGCCTATTTTGTGTATAACCAGCTAGTATAAACCCCAAGGTCTCCTCTCCCTCCGGATCCGAACTTCTTCCCGGCACTAGTCTGGGTTGTGTCGCTGGCAATAAACTCCTTTATCCTCTTGAAGCTGGGTGCTGGTGGCTCACGCCTGTCATCCTAGCTACTCAGGAGATTTGAGGATCGGGGTTCAAATCCAACCCCGGCAGGAGAATCTACAAGACCCTCATCTCCAACAAACCACTGGAAAACCAGAAGTGGCTTTGTTGTTCCAAGTAGTAGAGTACTAGCCTTGAGCAAAAGAGCTCAAGGATAGTGCCCAGGCTAGGAGTTCAAGCTCCAGGACCCACAACAAACAAACAGACAAACAAAAACAGTGGTCTTAATACTTGGTCTGCCTTGCCAGAACTGGAGAGAGCCCTTTCCCTGGAAGCCCTCACTTCCTGTGGGGAGGGGAAGGGGAGACAGGACAAGGCATGTACCTTCTTGTTTCAAGGGTCTCTGGCAACTCCTAGCTGAGATCCCTCACCCCTCAGGGAGAGAACTTTGGGGACGAAGTTCCCTTCTAGTCTTTCCCAGGCTTACACCAGAAAGAGGAAGTAGACAGATGGGTGGGTGGGGGAAACTGAGGCACCCATCCCACCACCCTGGGCCCTGCTCCCCACCCCAGCTTCTGACTCCAGCCAGCTGCGCGTAGGGTTTCCTGAGGTGACGCCGGTCAGTCCCTGCACCCCAGGCGGGAGTAAATATTGGATCAAGTCTGTCACCAAGTGTTTAACCGAGACCAAGTCAAGTCATAGGTTTAGCGCTGCGGTGACGCACGCTGGGGCAGACCACAGGCCCAGGGAGAAGCAGAGCCAGGGCCCCAGACCCCGTCAGTCCCCTGCCGGCAAGAGGCTCCGCCTGGCACCCTCCAGCAGCCAGGCCGTGCCAGCGACCTGCTAGGGCTGCTTCCTGGTGCCGGTCCTTCTTGCCCAGACCGTTTGGCAGCCTGGTCTGGTTGGGGACAGCTCGCCTGTTTACCCAGTGAAGCTTACCCGAGGAACTTGAGTGGACACCCGTGTTCATTTAGAGCCCCCAGAGCTGCTGGCCACGGGGCGTGCCCGGCTGAGCACCCCTAGTATCCACACCCCACTTAGCTAGGTTGGTTTTCTGAGAGGACCTGATGAGCTACATCTAGTCAGGGGTGCTCACCCCCAAAGTGGAGGGATTGTGAGGGTAACCTCAGGCCCCTCTCCCAGATACCTGATGGGACTGCTCTCCCTCCCGCACCCCTGCTCAGCCCTCGGGGCCCCACTCCTAGCCCGCAAGCCACACCTGACTACAGGAAAGAGGAAGCTGGTTCTGATAAAAAATGAGCTGTGACCTCTGGCATGTGGAGCCCCAGGACGAGGTTCACCAATTGCAGTCATAAAGGACTTCCTGCTGTCCCTGTAGGGTAGGGGTAGGGCTGGAAGGCGGCTTCCCCTCTGCCACAGACATTTGCCCTCATGCCCAGTCTGGCCCTCGGCTGCCCTAGAACCAGGGTTTTGATGGAGGGGTGAGGAGGGCAGAGCCCGCTCTGGCATTTCTCTGGGCTGCGTGAACCTCAAAGGACAATGCTATGCTATGAGTCATCAAGCTATGTTGTCCTCACCTCTCCCTCCTCAGATGCCTCTGTGTGTGTGTGTGTGTGTGTACACTTGCAGGCAAAATACAGAGCTAGCCTGGGGCCAATCAGAGGCCGAGCCCTGGGGAGAGGCAGGCTGGAGGGGTTTGTGCACTTCTCTATCAGCAGTCCAGTCCTCAGGCTCCAAATGGATGCTGGCCACAACCCCACCGCTAGGTTTTAATACAAAACGCATGCAAATAGATGCAAATAGATGCAAATATATGCCATGTGCATCCATCTTCTATCTCTCCGAGGCTTCAGAGGCCTTGGCCTCTGGGTGTCCCCCTGTCTGTCTCCAGTACACACACCCGCTTGCTGCTGCTGGAAGAGCTCAGAGCCCAGAGCTGGGACACCCAGGCCCGGCCACCCTGGCCAGGGAGGCTGGAGAAGGGCTTCCTCTCTCCCCCGGCCGCCTCCTTACTCCGGCCAGCAGCGCGTGGGCTGGACTGCAGCCTGGGCTTCCTTTCCATCCTCTGGCAGGTGGAGACCCGTGGGCATCCAGGGCCAGCTGATCACGTGGCTCCTCTCCCTTAGGACAGCTTTTCACTATTTGTTCAGAATAGGTATAGAAGAGAGACCAGCCTTCTGCGGAGTGGGCAGAGATGAATAGGACCAGCCTTTGTCCCTCTCACGCCCCCGCTGGCCTCGCGTCCCCACTCAATAGAGCAAAACCCTGCTGCTGTGTCACCAGTGAAGCCGCCACAGTGTCGGGGGGCACTAGCACCCCAAGAGGCCTGTGAAACTGCAGTTCCTACTACAGTACCTGCTAGCTGGTCACCTCTCATTCTGGGTTTGGCTATAAGGGTTTTGGGGGTGTTCTGACTACTCTTTGTGTCTGTGTGTGTGTGTATACTAGTGTGTGTGGGAAACACACCACACACACACACACACACACACACACACACACACACACAGAGCTAGTCTCAGGTAAATTTGAAGCCAGACAAACTACTTGTCTTTGCAAGTGCTCACTTCCTAAAATCCCTCCTCAGAATGTCTTAGAAGCCAGTCTGGCCTGCCATCAAGGCTGGGTCCTGGGCATCCAAGTAGGAAGAAATAGGCTTCTCTTCTTCTTCCTTCCATGCCCTTTCTCTTCTCTCCAGATTTGCCTCTGAGGTTTTGTTGTTGTTGGTGGTGGTGGTGGTGTTCGTGGGGCCTGAACTCTGGGTCTGGGCGCTGTCCCTCAGCTCTTCAGCTCAAGGTTAGCGCTCTACCACTTGAGCCACAGCGCCACTTCCAGCTTTTTTCTTTTTTGCTTATGTGGTGCTGAGGAATCGAACCCAGGGCCTCATGCATGCAAGGCAAGTGCTCTACCACTGAGCCACCTTCCCAGCCCCATCAAGGTTGGTGCTTTACTACTTGAGCCACAGTGCCACTTCCAGCTTTTTCTGCTTATGTGGTGTGGAGGTAATTGAACCCAGGGTCTCACGCATGCAAGGTGAGCGCTCTACCATTGAGCCACCTTCCCAGCCCCTCTGAGGTCTTTGGAGGGACCAGAGGCTGGGTGCTTACAGCTCACACCTCTAGTTGCCCTTGCCCTGAGCGGGGGTGGGGTGGGGGACAGGCTTCACCTTTGCTCTGTTGCTCCCCACTGCCTCCCTGCCCGCCCCCTCCCCCTGCAGGAGGGGTGGCCGCCTCCATGAAGTTGGGGTTTTGTGTTTAATTATGGAGCCGGAGCCTGGCCAGGAGGCGGCTCCCAGCAGGGTGTGTGTTGTCTCTCAGCACCCAGGCTAATGAGAGAGCCAGCCACTGCCAGAGGCAAGCTCTGTAATTTCCAGCCCTCATCGAGGCACTCCCATCAGAGCCGAGGAGGCCTCTTCTGCCTTTTCGAGCCAGTGGCCTCAGCTCTGTCCAGAATGTCACGCTCCTCTGTGGCCCTGGGTCCAGTCCTGTGGTCTTTACTTCTGAGAGAAGCCAGGTATCCATAGTTTATGTTGGGCCCAGTGGCTCACGCCTGTAATCCTAGCAACTCAGGAGGCTGAGATCTGAGGATCGCAGTTCAAAGCCAGCCTGGGCAATAAGATGTCCGTGCAGTGGGGACCACAGTGATGGCAGGCCCCAGAGGGGCCACCGCAGCGGGCTCAGGGCCTTCAGGAAGACATGGCTGAGTGTGCACTCAGCGTTTCTGACGTCTGTCGCCTGGTTTGACCTCTCTGAAGAACAGAGAGGCGATTGGCCTGGGAGTTTGGCACAGCATCAGGCCCCTTCTTCTACCAGCACTTCCAGAGTCCCTTCAGCTCTCAGTGTCAGGCCTTGACCACTTCATCTGCTGCCAGTCTTGGGCGAGCCACCATGCCAGCTTGCCCAGTGCGTTCTTTGGGCACCCTACCTTCCACTGGCTTCCTAGTTGCCAGAGTCAATGGTGCCTTTCAACCTTATCAACCTTGAACTTCTAGGATCCTTCTTGAGAACTGCTCTTCTCCTGGTTCGTGGCCTAACATCCCATCTGCTCCTTTTCCTCTTCTTTCATTGAGCAATGGCCCACTCAGTTCCACCATCTTGGTTCTCCCATCCCTGGGCAACTCCTGTTATATGCTAGGAAGGTACTGGAGAGATGAAAGCTAACCATATGGTCTCTGGTCTCGAGCCAGACATGGAGCCTTTTATCCAGTCAGCAGCAAGACTTCTGTGTCAAGGAAGCAGTGACTCCTGAGCAGGATCTTGAGGAATGAATAGGAGTTTACTAGGCAAGAGGTAAAGGAGAGAATTTCTCTAATTGGTGGGAATATGTGCAAAGGCATGTACACCCAGGGGTTTGATGTGGCTGGAGATGGACCATGGGAGGGAGGAGGTCAGGATGCTCAAATGAGGAACGAGGGTCAAGGCTGGGCAGAGGAGGGGCTCCTCAGTTCTCTCTGGGTGCCGAGACCTCAAGCCATCATCTGGAGCTACAGGAAGCAGCAGGGCAGGGGAACCCATCATGAGATTTTTGGTTTAGGTAAGAGCTCTCCCGTGGCTGACTGGAGAGAGACTGTAGTGTGTGTGTGTGTGTGTGTGTGTGTGTGTGTGGAGGGGGGGCGGAGGAGGAGCTAAAGGTCAGATTACAAAAACAACCTGCAGAGCCCAGACCTCAGCACATTTCTTCCTTGGCCATGAGCAATGTCTCCCCAAGTCCACATACCACCTTCACAAGTCCTTCCAATAGACTTCTAGATGGTTCCAAAAGCTTCTGCCAAGGTGTCCTCCTGGCCCCTCGCAGTCTACCTGGCCAAAGCCAGCACCTGGCGGTGCTCGGGAAAGATTCTAAGCAAGTGCTGGAAATTGGACAATGAGTTCCTGAGCTGGATTTGAGGGTTAGATTTTTGGTCTTTCTAGGAATGGTCAACGCTCTTTTTCCCAGAAGCTTCACATTTCTGAGAAGAAAACCTATGGCTGGTTCATCCTGTGTATGAGATGAAAAGTAATGGCTTTCTCTGGGCACCTGATCTAATACCAATAGGAGGCTTTGACTCCATTCCATAGATGGGAAAACAAGGCTCCAACTCCAAGAATGGGCTCAGAACCAACAACTCTCCTGCGGCAACAGAGACAGGAGTCGTGCTCCAGGGTCCTCCCCCACCCAGCTTTGCCTGCACCCTCCCCCTCCACAGCCCCTTTCCAGTTCTGTTACTAAGGACACTCTCTCACTCAGGCTGTGTGTGGTGATTTTGTTGCTATGGCGATGCATCAACCTGAACTCTGTGTGTGTGTTTACGTGTGCACACGCGCATGTGTGCGCGCGCACTCATGTGGTGAATTTGGGAGGCAGTATGGGATGCTGGCCTCTAATTGGTTCGATGGTTGCTAGGGTCGACAGCTTTGCAGTTGACTGACACTATTTATGTGCTCACCTTGTTTTGAAACTGGGATGCAGCTGGTTGCCCCACTGAAGTCTGGAGTGGTCATGCATAAGGTGTGTGTGTGTGTGTGTGTGTGTGTGTGTTGGTCCTGGGGCTTGAACTCAGGGCCTGGATGCTGTCCCTTAGCTTTCCTTTTTCTTTTCTTTCTTCTTCTTCTTCTTCTTCTTTTTTTTTTGCCATTCCTGGGTTTTGAACTCAGGGCCTAGGCATTGTCTCTGAGCAGCTTTTTGCTCAAGGCTAGTGCTCTACCAGTTGAGCCACAGTGCCACTTCTGGCTTTTTCTGTTTATGTGGTACTGAGGAATCCAACCCAGGGCTTCATGCATGCCAGGCAAGTTTTCTACCACTAAGCCGTCTTCCCAGCCCTACCCCTTAGCTTTTTCACTCAGGGATAGCATTCTGCCATTTGAGCTACAGCTCCAGTTTTCTATCTGGCCCTGCCATTCCTGCCCGGGGCTGGCATTGAACCACAATCCTCAGATCTCCGCCTCTAGAATAGATTACACGTATGAACCACTGGCTCCAGGCACAGGCCTGGGCATGAACACAAACGGTAGAGAGCATGTCATGCTTGGCACGTGATAGCATAGGAAGTTCAGGTTCTCTGCTGAAATCACACTGAAGCCCAGTATGTTTCTCTTGAGTTGTAAATTCTTCTCACAGAAATGACTGGAAAGCAATGGCCTGTGTTTAGTCACAGGTGCAAGAACTGAATCCTCCAGCCAGGTCCTCCTATCCCCACAGACGCACATCTGGGACCAGGTGAGCGACAGTGGGCCACCCATCCGCAGGTCTCTGCCGCCACTGTGTGCTACCTGCCAAGGACACACTCATGAACTTGAGGTGAATCCTTCTGTACTTACTTACCTTCCTACTTTTCATGTTTTCACTAAACTCCTGAAACCCTCAGAAAGGCCCTTCGGCTAAACACAAATGAGCTCACACACAAACAGCTCATCAACCACAGACATATCCCATCCATTTTAATTGGTACATCTTGAGAGGCAAACCCGCAGCATTTTCCCATTTTGCTGAAGAGGAAGAGCGAGGCCCAGATTGACCACAGCAGCTTCCCGCATGCATCTGAGATGGGGATGGGGGCGAACTCAAGCCTCCAGACCTCCCGAGCACCTCTCACCAGTGACACTCGGGAGGTCTGCCTGCTTAGGAACAGCGAGGCCAGAGGGAGGAGAGGCTGCTGCGAACAGGAAGGAGATTTGCTGTGGCCCACGCTTCCCTGTCTAGGTGCTGGGAGCCTCCAGAGATTCCCTAGACGCTGGGCAGACAATGGGGGCAGGCTAGCATGTTGGGGTTTCAGAAAGCTATTCAAATGGTCTGCCCACACAGTCTGTGAGGCAGAGCTGTTTCCAGCTTCCCCACTCAGCCCTTAGGTGGGAGGATGCCTGTCCTATCTGCAGAGAGAGAGAGAGAGAGGGAGAGGGAGAGACAGAGAGACAGAGGGAGAGAGAGTACACTGGCCTGCCACTGGCTGCAAGGAGGAGCCCAGTGGCCCGGTTACTGCTGGCTCCCATTGTCATGCTGCTCAGGATGTCATTGCTGCTACATGGATTCAGGGTGTGCTTAGGGTGTGCTCCAGGCACCATCACCCCCCTTCCCCCAGGTAACAGAAAGAAGGAGGGAGCAGCAGGATCTATGTAGAAGAGCCCCAGGTACCAGGACGCCAGTGGAACCCCTCAGCTGAGTCTCTTGCCTGACCCTCTGCACCGAGGGAGTTAAGGATGCAGAGGAGAAGAGCATTGATTGGTACCAAGCAGACATCTACTGAAACCTCCCGTAGCCCCACGAGAAAGGCACGTTACCATCCCCGTGTCACAGGCAGGAAATGAAGTCAGCCATAGCACCGGATGCACAAGGTCACACAGGTTACGTGGCTTTTTCAAGCCCAAAGATTTGCTCGGTGGGGCAGCAAGGCAAGTCCTCCTCATTGCGGGCAGGGCCCTGGGGGAGTGGCTTCGATGGGGTCGGGATTGTTGGGAGATGTCTGGAAAGCAAACAACTCTTGGAACCGGGCACTGATGGCTCCCTCCTGTAATCCTAGCTACTCAGGAGGCTAAGATCTGAGGGTGGTGGTTCAAAGCCAGCTTGGACAGGAAAGTCCATGAGAATCTTCTCTCCAATTATCACTAAAAAGCTGGAAGTGGAGCTAGAGAGAAAAAGCTAAGGGACATTGCCTCGACCCTGAGTTTAAGCCCCATTACTGGCACCAAGAAACAAGAAAAGAAAAGAAAAAAGAGAGAGAGAGAGAGAGAGAAAGAAAAGTTTTGGAAGCCCATGGTCCCAGGACAGGAAAATGGGGGCAGTCTCAGCTATACCCACCAGGCCACTGTGGGGCGCCATGTGCATACCCCACACTCACCACCCAGCTGTAAGTCCCACCCACATGCATGTCTTCACCCTTCTCAGGTCCCCCTTCTCCCTGCCCATCAGCGATGCCCTTTTCTCTGCATTCCCTAGAGGTGCTGTCTGCAGCCACCCCCCTCCCTGACCCCGAGAGGCAAAACAATGCCTTTGAAACTGATGATTTCAGAGAGCCCTGACTCTGAGGGTGGTATAACAGTCTCTGATCCCGTGGCTGGACCTACATTGTTTAGCCTGTCACCTCTCCTGCTGTGAGGTTGTCCCTGCTTCTCTGGGGACAGAGTAAGGTCTTCCTCTTCTGCCTTAGCCATTATCATCATGTAATGTGACCATCCTTCTGCACATCTGTCTCTGGGTGAACAGCGGGTGGCATAAAAACAAGGACTGAGACTATCCAGGATAGCCCTTGGCACACAGCAGGAGCTTCATAAACGTTTGATGGATAGACAAATGATGGCAATTATAGCTGGTATTTATTGAGTCCCTTTTATGAGCCAAGCTTATGCAGGGCCCTTAGCATACATTACCTTTAATATGTACCACAACCATATAAGATTAATTTTAGTATCTTTGTCCTACAGGGGAAAACTAGGCTCAGAAAGGTTGAAGTCACCTGCCTAAAACTGCACAGCAAAGCCAGGTGCCAGTGGATCACGCCTGTAATCCTAGTTATGCAGGAGTCTGAGATCTGAGTTGAGGTTCAAAGCCAGCCCAGGCAGGAAAGTCTATGAAACTCTCCTATTCAATTAACCACACAATGAACTGGGACTGTGGCTTAGTGGTAAAGTGCTTACTTAGCATGCATGAAGCCCTGGGTTCGATTCCTCAGTACCACATACGCAGAAAAAGCTGGAAGGCACTATGGCTCAAGTGGTAGAATGCTAGCCATGAGCAAAAGAAGCTCAGGCCTTGAGTTCAAGCCCCAGGACTGGCCAAAAAAGAAAAATCAATTAACCACACAAAAGTTAGAAAGTGGAGCTGTGGCTCAGTGGTAGAGCCTTAGCTCTGAGCACAAAAGTTCAGAGGCCGTATCCATGCCCTGAGTTCAAACCACAGGACTAGGAAAGAGAAAAAAAAAAAGACTGCAATGTTTGGGAATCACGAAACAAGTAGAAAGTGCCAAGGCTTTGTTTGGCCTATCGTACGAGTGAATCAAATAAGGCACAAGTTTTGCAACTCTACCTCCTGTCTCTCCTCTCTGTTGCTGCTGCTCTACTCATTATTTACTTAGGATCAGCCTCAAAATTGGGGGTTCTATCGCCAGCTTTGACACCACCATCAATTATCTACTCCTCTGCAGGAGAGGTTGTCCCTTTCTTCTGGAATGCCTCCCCTCCCCTATCTTCCAGAACATGGCTCCTTAGCCACAGTGTGTACAGGAGGCCCCCGAACCCCCCTCCTCCCCAGTCAGCCCCACCCCCCAGAATCCATGCTTCGGCATCTGGAACTATGGTGCCATGTTTTCTCCCCCGGTACTCTGCACATGCTATCACCCAGCTGGAAAAAAGAAAAGCCCTCCCTCCCTTCCCAGTCTTCTCTGTTAACTCAATCAGAGCTGTCCAGCACTAACCTCCATGCTACAGTCTCAGTAGAGGGGCCGCTGGACTGTCCTTCTAAGGCTACCAGTTAAACGTGTGGTTCCCCACCTGTAGCATTCTCAGGTGGGAGCCTGGCAGGAAGTCTTTAGGTCATTTGGGATGTGCCCTTGAAAGAGGGTGGGACTCCAGTTCCTTCCTCTTCCTCTCCCTTTCATTTCCTGGACACGAGTGGCTTGGCTCTCCCACAGGCTCCCGGCCATGTAATTCTGAGTTGCCACAGACCCAAGAGCAATTGGACCAATGGATCCTGGACTGTCAGCCAAAACAAAACTTTTCTCTTTATGAGTTGATTGTCACCAGGTATTTGTTACAATAACAGAAAGGAGCTGGGCACTGGTGACTCATGCCTTTAATCCTAGCTACTCGGGAGGCTGAGATCTAAAGACTGCAGCTCCAAGCTAACTTAAGCAAGAAAGTCTATAAGACTCTTATCTCTAATTAATCACAGAAAAAGCTGGAAGTGATGCTGTAGCTCAAGTAGTAGAACACTAGTTCCGCAAAAGGAGCTTAGGGACAGCGCCAAGGCTCAGAGTTCAAGGCCTAGGACTGACAAAAGAAAACCAGTTTGGGAGATTCTTTCCAATTAACCACCAGAAAATTGGAAGTGGAGCTGTGGCTTGTGGCTCCAAGCGGTAGAGCAACAGCCTTAAGCAAAAAGAGTTCAGGGACATCACCCAGGCCCTGAGTTCAAGCTCCATGACTGACCCAAAAAAAAGAAAAAAGAAAAAGAAAGTGTTTTCTGAGCCTTTTTGAACCTCACCAGCTCCTTGAATCTGCCCTTTGTCCACAGTGTCGCTAATCCTTTAGCGTCTCTAATCCTCTAGCTCCTTAGCCAGAGTCTGTTTCCCTTCCCCCCTGCATGCTCCCCAACCTTGGCAGGGCCTCCCCACTCCCCAATACCCTTATTATACATTTGGACTATGGAGCAAGGTAGGCAGGTTGCGTCATCTCCGCAGACTGGAGGCTTTGGCTCCAGCCATTTTGTAACCTTTCAACACTTGGCGGATTCCTTTTTAGAAAGAGAGCTGGTGTCCAGGAGGTCTGCAGGCCCTGGCGGAAAAAAAACAGGCCTCCGAGAGTTGGGAGGCCCTGCCAACCACCCACAGGTCATTTTCCTGCCTGGGCTCTATGTCTCTCTTCTCCTGTCTCACGTGGGGGGTGAGATCTCAGGTCCATATCCAGAAGGAAATAGTCCCATTCCCAACATTTTTTTTTTTAATGCAAGTACTTGTACTCAGGGCCTCTGTGCTCTTGTTTGGCTTTTGTTCACTCAAAGCTGGCACTCTACCACTTGAGCCACGCCTCTACTTACTGCTTCTTTTGAGTTTTTCACATCTGTCTGCTGGGGTTGGCTTTCAACCGTGATCCTCACATCTCAGCCTCTTGAGTAGGTGTGAGCCAAGGGCTCCTGGTTCATTCTGAACATCTTATTCTCCCCCGGACATTCAAAAGTACATCCCCGATGGTGGACTGCCCCTGCTCAAGACATCTAACCTGACAGCCTGTCTCCCCCCTCCACCCCCAGATTGTAGAGGCCATGTTCACTGGCAGGGCAGAGGGCATAGGCTTCCTTGATTTGGTCTCTAGAGCTAAGGCCTTACCTCCTCTCCCCACAGCCCTCAGGAGAAAGCAGGCCTGGGAAGGGACTCTGTGTTCTTCATGCTACTGAAGCTTCATTTATTTTATTGCTTTTTACATTTTTGTGGTCATCCTGGGGCTTGAACTCAGGGCCTGGGCACTGTCCCTGAGCTTCTTTTGCTCAAGACTAGTGTTCTACCATTTGAGCCACAGCTGTACTTCCAGCTTTTTTGGTTGTTCATTAATGATGAGTCTCACAGACTTTCCTGCCCAGGCTGGCTTTGAACCGAGATCCTCAGATCTCAGCCTCCTGAGTAGCTAGGATTACAGGAGTGAGCCACTGGTGCCCAGTTTATTATTTTATTTAGTCTTATATTCCTGAAGTTCGTTGGTGTGGATAGAAAGACTATTGGCCTGGGTTCTAATCAAATATGCCACTAAACTCTCTTTAAGAGTTAGGGCCAGTTCAATTGACTTTCTGAGCCTCAGTTTCCCTTGTGTAAATGCAAGCTGACCTAGCACTATTCTGAAAAGCACCTCTAAGTTGAGTCCTCTAAGGTGACTCAGTGGGACCGCAGAGGTTGTTTCCTATGGGACACAGTGAACCACCCCTTGGGGTGGGACGTGGGGAAAATGACTGGTGGGGAGGGGGATTACTGTTAGCAAGGAAATGATAAACAGGTAGAGATCACGAGGCCCACTGTCAGAGGGCAGTCCTGGGTGGTTGGATAACAAAAAGTTAGTGTGGGACCCTTTCTCAAACAAATAAGCCCATCTGAGTCGTGGCTACAAGGAAGAAATAGGTAGGATTTCTGCTATCTAGAGGGCCAGCGCTGGCCAAAACAAAAATAAAAAGCAGATACCCTTAAAAAAAAACCCCCAACAACTGACAAACCAAAGGACGTGGCCCAAGTGGGAGAGGGTCTGCCTTGCAAGGCCTAGGGTTTAAACTCAGTACCACCAAAACCAAAACCAAAACCAGGAAGAAACAAACAGCCTACGCACGTCCTAGGGTGCTGGGTGCTAGGTTCCCAGGGCTACCAGCTGAGAAGTCTCCCCTGCCAGGCCATGAAGGAAACAGGAAGAGGCGTTTGGACCCTGGTTCCCAGAGTGAGAGAAAGGGGTGGGCACCCTGACCGAGGGAGCCCCGGGGATTGGCAGCGGCTGGGGGCAGGGCGGGAGGACGGCGGGGAGGAGTCAGCTTGTACACGTGAAAAACTCTGGTGGGGGCCGGGCTTCTTCCCTCCCCCTCCTCCTCCTCCTCCTCCTCCACGTCCTCCTCCTTCAGACCCCCCCCCTCCCCTTGGTCCACATCCTCCTCTTCCAGCTAAGGTTGCTCCTTCTCTGGGGGATCCGAGCACCTTTCCCGAGCCAGTAAAGCGTCTGGGCTGGGTCCCAGCTAGCGGGGCGCAGGGCGCAGGGCGCAGGGCGCAGGGCGCGGAGCCCCAGCCCCGGGCCGCCGGGCCCCCGCGGGCAGCGCGCCGGGGAGCAGGAGGTCGCCGGAGGGGCACCGCGGCACCGCGGCGCCGGGCGAGCGGAACAAAGGTAAGCCGAGCGGCCCTTAAAGGCGCCGGGCTGCCCGCGCCGGGGCGCGCGGCCGGAGGGCACGCGGTGGTCGGTGCGCGGGGAGGGGGGGGCGTTGTGTTGTCGTGTTGTGTGTGTGTGGGGGGGAGGGCCACTGCCGACTTCCAGGTGCTTAGGAGTCTGTTTGGCAGACCCCGGGATCCCCGGGACCCCCGGGACCCCCCACCCCACCCCGTGTCTGGGACTCCCTCTGTCCCCAGGCTCGGCTCAGAACCCACGAGGCAAAGTTTGCACGCAGTCGTGAACCAGGGGTCCCAGGTGACGGAAGACGCAACAGTGTGGGACCCGATGCTCCCCCCTCGCCCCACGAAAGGCTTTCTGGTCCCTGGAGAACTTTCAGGATGGGCAGGCTGGGGGATGGGGTGGGAGGCCCGAGCCCCGGGGACAACGGTGGAAGGACGCGAGACGCCCCAGGGGCGCAGCGCGGGGCTGGCAGTTAGGAGGGTCCCTGGGGAATGTGCTGTGCACGCTCTCCTGCGTCCTCTCTCCTCTCTCTCTCCCATCTCGTGGGAAGCCCCAGGAACGACTCCCCCCCCCCCATCAGCAGTGGATAAAGGGTTAATGCAGCCGTGGGAAAGGCGGGTTAGTGGCCTGTTGAGCTAAGAGACGTGTCAGGATTTCTCTGTGTTGGGGGAGAGAATTAGGAATCTGGCACGGGAATGGGGAATGGGCCAGAGGTGCCCATGCCAGCCTCTTGGGGAGCAAGTTCCCTGTCTGCAGGCCTGGTGGTTGATTTTCTGTCCTAAAGGGCCAGTGGCACCCCCTGGGCTCACAGGGGCCAGAGAAACACAGCTGTGAGAAGTGTGTGCACAACCAGATCCCCAGAACCTTGGGGTGCCCCCTGCTGCTCTCCCCACCCTTCACCCCATCCTTACTCCATCCCTAGACAACCTTCCCCAGCCATGGCCTTTGACTGCTTTCGTCTTGTCAGCATGCAGTGAGATTCTGCATAGCTGTGTGCCATCCCCACCCAGGCATGGGCACTGAGCACATTCCAGAAATCTCCAGGCCTCCTGGATCATCTGGCTGGCTGACACATCTCAAGATCCCCTACCTGGGGCTGAGAATGTGGCTCAGTGGTAGAGCACTTGCCTTGCATGCCTGAGGCCCTGGGTTCGATTCCTCAGCACCACATAAGCAAAAAGAAAAAAGCCGGAAGTGGCGCTGTGGCTCAAGTGGTAGAGCACTAGCCTTGAGCTGAAGAGCTGAGGGACAGCGCCCAGGCCCAGAGTTCAGGCCCCACGACTGGACCAAAAAAAAAAAAAAGAATAGTCTACCTGGGGCTGAGAATGTGGCTCAGTGGTAGAGCACTTGCCTTGCATGCCTGAGGCCCTGGGTTCGATTCCTCAGCACCACATAAGCAAAAAGAAAAAAGCCGGAAGTGGTGCTGTGGCTCAAGTGTTAGAGCACTAGCCTTGAGCTGAAGGGCTGAGGGACAGCACGCAGGCCCAGAGTTCAGGCCCCACGACTGGACCAAAAAAAAAAGATCCCCTACCTGTAGCTTGCCTGGAGGAGTGGGGGGGGAGGGAAGGGGTTTTAGGAAAGCTTGTGGGGGTGGGGGTGGGGTTGCCAGGAAAATGGAAGGCAGTACTGACTACCAGATTGTTTTTTGTTTGTTTGTTTGTTTTTGTCGGTCCTGGGGCTTGAACTCTGGGCCTGGGCGCTGTCCCTCAACTCTTCAGCTCAAGGCAAGCGCTCTACCACTTGAGCTACAGCGCCACTTCCGGTTTTCTGGTGGTTTATTGGAGATAGGAGTCTCACAGTCTCTCCTGCCCAGGCTGGCTTTGAACCAAGATCCTCAGATCTCAGCCTCCTGAGTAGCTAGGATTACAGGCGTGAGCCACCATCACCTGGCTACCAGCTTGTTTTATCCTGAAGAAGAATCAGGAGAGAGGGTCGTCCCACACAGGTGATGAAGCTGAAGAACTGACCTCACCCCTGACTGCAACCTGGGGGCGTCCCTAAGCCATGAGCTGCCTAGGACTGTCCCCACTGGCTGCCCAGGCTCTGCCCACTCATGACAGAGTGGCCCTTCCTGTAGAGACCTCAGGAAGTTAGATCTGATTTCCCCATGCCTTCGTGGCTGTCACTCATGGATTATCTACTCTGTGTCCCAACATCTTCACAAAGCAGGCACCATGATCCCCATTTTACAGGTCAGGCAACGGAGGCACTGAGAGATGAACATTCCCTAAGTTATGTACAGGTGGGATTCAGCCAAGCCCGCTTGTAGCTCACCCCAAGCCCTGCCCCATCCCTGCCAGGTTCCAGCCCAATCTGGAGTTCCAGGAGTCTGCCTCAGTCTTCAGAGGAAGGAAGGACAGGGCCAGGCCCCAAGTAATGAAGCTCCCGTTTGTCCTGTGCCAGGCAGAGCCAGGCTTCACCACGAGTGGCAGGAGAGAGGGACCAGATCGGAAGAGTGAATAGGCTCCTGGTCTCGCATCCCGTGGGGAGACCTCCTCCGTCTATGGAGGAGATGGGGCTGCCTCGCCCGCCGTTTCAGCAAAGCAGCTCCTACCTCACCCTGACCTCTCCTTTTCCCATGTTTTGGACTTCTGTCTGACATCTCCCTGGATCCCCTCCTCTGATTTCTTCGGTTCTTTCCTAATTAAGCTGGAGACCTGAAGGAGAGGGAGGGCAGAACCAGGGCCTTGCTTCAACTGGCTCTGTGATGCCCCTGCCCCTAAGCATCTCCTGAAATCCTCCAGCCTCAGTTTCCTCATATGGCTTCACACATGGGATCCATAATCGGAAGGGGCGTTAGGAGGGGGCGGAGGTATTGAATTTTCTTTTTTTTTTTTTTTTTTTTCGGTTGTGGGGCTTGAACTCTGGGCCTGGGCGCTGTCCCTCAGCTCTTCAGCTCAAGGCGAGCGCTCTACCACTTGAGCTACAGCGCCACTTCCGGTTTTCTGGTGGTTTATTGGAGATAGGAGTCTCATGGTCTCTCCTGCTCGGGCTGGCTTTGAACCGTGATCCTCAGATCTCAGCCTCCTGAGTAGCTAGGATTACAGGTGTGAGCCACCAGCGCCCGGCTAGTGAATTTTCTAGTGATGCCCCAGGGCTGGCTCTGGGGTAGAAACTAAATAAGAAGGCCAAGCCCTTAGACAGAGGCTTCACGCTTTTCCTGGCATGTGTGTGGAAGGGGGCGGGAGTCCTGTATGGGAGAATGGGGGAGCTGGATGGAACCCTGCCAGGAGGGACCAGGAATCTGTGCTGGGTCACCCTCCAGTTCCTAGTGAGTAAGGAAGACTGCAGGATGGAGGTTCCTTTCTGAGGTGCCTATGGGCAGCACCTCCTTTCCCTGGAGCCAGTAGGATCTTTTCCTGGTACTTAATAATTTGCAGTCCCTGTTCTGCTCGGTTGTCCATGAGGGAGTAGCTGGCCCGGGTCCAGACCCACCTGATTAGCTTCACCCCTTTGGGAGTAAGTCATGTTTCTCTGTGTCCCTCCTTAACCCCTCTTTCCTCTACCCTGGATCCTTTGCCCTTGCCCTCCAGGTATTTGCTGCTGAGTGGACACTTTCCTAGCTCAAGGGATAGGGACAGATCAAGGTTAGCCTGTCCTGGCCCTTGCAGCGCGCGCATGCACACACACACACACACACCTTTGATGGTCAGTGGCTCAGTTTCACCAGGACTGGGCCCAACCCATGGCACCACAGCAAATTGGGAAGCAGGGAAGCTGTGAGCATATCTCAGCCAGCTCTGAAGCCTGTGGGCACCCACAATTCTGCCTGTAGAGGAGGGGGGGAAACCAGGGAAGCAAGTGTGAAGTTTGGCTTTGAACTGAAAAGGGTGGATGTTCCCTGGCAGCCCGTGTGACTCCGGTGTTCTGGAAGACTTTTTGTTGGTGGTGGTGGTGGTTGTGGGGCTTGAGCTCAGGGCCTTGGTGCTGTTCCTGAGCTTTTTTCATTCAAGACTAGTGCTCTACCATTTTGGGCCACAGCATCACTTTCAGTTTTCTAATGGTTAATTAGAGATAAGAGTCTCCGGGCCTTTCCTGCCTAGGCTGGCTTTGAACCTCAATCCTCACATTTTAGCCTCCTGAGTAGTTAGGATTGCAGATGTGAGCCACCAGCAGCACCCAGCTATTCTGGGAGACTTTAACTTACTCATTTGAAGGGATAGTGGTAAAACTCATTCCTTGTGGAGGCTCAATAATTGTCCTACCCTGTCAACCTCAAAACCCATTAATGAGGTCTTCCCTGAAAATGGGTGGAGTAGACAAGCCTCTTAATGTCTGGTTGATGCATTCATTATTTGCCTGTATTTACCTGCTGTATTTACGTCTCCTTTCCACCTTGGGTGGAGTCAGGTTAAGGGCCTGGGGTTACTTTAAATCTTGCCTCTGTCACTCAATAACTGCTTGCCTTGAGGTCAAGTAATCTCTGGCCCAAGTTTCAGACTCAGCTTTAAAATTGGGAGGATAAGAGTACTATTACCTCCTGTGGCTGGGAGCATTCCGATGGCGTCATGTCCTCATACTCTTGGCTTTACCTGATGGTATTATGGAGGGCTGATGGCTGGCACGTGGCTCGTGGCCTCTACTTGACATCTTTTCTACCTGACATCTTTTCTAAAGTGGATCCTGGTAGATATCATAGCTCAGGTCCCAAATTAGGAAAGAAATTCTCTTTCCTAAAAGGATTCGACCAGCCAGGCATTGTGCTGTACACCAAAATCTCAGCTATTGGGAGGCTGAAGCAGAAGGATGTGGTGGTTGACCAGCCTCTGAGATACATAGTAAGAGCCTGACTTTTTTTTTTGGGGGGGGGGGGGGGGGTCCGGTCGTGGCCTAAACTCTGGGCCTGGGCGCTGTCTCTCAGCTCTTCAGCTCAAGGCTAGTGCTCTACCACTTGAGCCACAGTGCCACTTCCGGCTTTTTTCTTTTTACTTATGTGGTGCTGAGGAATGGAACCCAGGGCCTCAGGCATGCAAGGCAAGTCGCTCTACCACTGAGCCATCTTCCCAGCCCAAGCTTATGCATTTTTTGGGGGGGGTCTGGTTGTGGGGCCTGAACTCTGGGCCTGGGCGCTGTCTCTCAGCTCTTCAGCTCAAGGCTAGTGCTCTACCACTTGAGCCACAGTGCCACTTCCGGCTTTTTTCTTTTTACTTATGTGGTGCTGAGGAATGGAACCCAGGGCCTCAGGCATGCAAGGCAAGTGCTCTACCACTAAGCCACCTTCCCAGCCCATAAGAGCCTGACTTTAAAAAAGGAAGGAAAAAAAAAAAAAGCCTGGAGGCTGAGATTTTGAGGATTGAGGTTCAAAGCCAGCCAGGGCAGGAATGTCTGTGAGACTTTTATCTCCAATTAAGAAAAACAACAACAACAAAACATCAAAGTAGATCTATAGCTCAAGTGATAAAGCAGTAGCCTAGAGCAAAAAAAGCTCAGGGATGGCACCCAAGCCCTGAGTTCAAGCCCCGTAACTACCACATCTGAAGCCTAGAACAGGAAATTCCATGAGACTCATCTCCAGGAGTGTGGCTGGAGGCCTGGCTCAGGTGGTAGAGCTCCAGCCAAGGAGGGAAAGCATCAGATACTGTTTGAGTCCCAGTATGGGGACAGTGAAGAGAAAAAGCTGGAAGTGGAGGTGTGTGGTTCAAGTGGTAGAACACCAGCCTTGAGCACAGAAAGCTCCTGAGGGACAGTACTAAACTGTGAGTTCAAGCCTGCCCTCCCCCCACATGTTCCTCTCCTTATTCTACTCTGAATACCTGTTCCACGTGGTCGTTATCCCAGGAAATTCTTAAAGAAGTCTGCCCTTTCCTCCTGGCAATCCCCTCAGGAACCAGTCTTTCCTCTGCTCTCAACCACCTAGTAAGGAGACCCTAGGGGGAGACCAGGCCCAGGCTGGGGTGGGGGTGGGTGTATGGTCATCGAGTCCATGTCCTGGTGCTGGAGGACATCAGGTAGAAGCAGCTACATCTCCACACTAGATGGCAAGGTTCCTAGATCCTCTCCCTGAGCCTGACAAGGACACTCGCGGCCAGCACCTGTGCTGTGGCTAGCCCAGGTGCCACATTCTATGCTGACACCAGACCTGATGAGGCTCCTTCTCTGGAAGGTGACCCTGAATGGGCCGCTGATTCCTTGGGCTATAGGGCCCTGTAACCCAAGGGGACAGAGAGAACACTCAGCTGCAAATCACAAGCCCACTCCTCTGTCTCAGCTCCAGGCAGCTACTCTGAATAGTGTTGGGCCTGTTGCTATTTCATCAAAGTCTTGCCTTCTTGCCTGAAGATCAAGAATACAGGCCGAGGGGGCTGGGAAGGTGGCTCAGTGGTAGAGCGCTTGCCTTGCATGCATGAGGCCCTGGGTTCAATTCCTCAGCACCACATAAGCAAAAAGAAAAAAGCCAGAAGTGGCGCTGTGGCTCAAGTGGTAGGGCGCTAGCCTTGAGCTGAAGAGCTGAGGGACTGCGCCCAGACCCAGAGTTCAGCCCTCACAATCAACCAAAAGAAAAAAAAAGAAAAAAAAAGAATACAGGCCTAGGGTTTTTTGTTTGTTTGTTTCAGTATTGGGGCTTGACCTCAGGGCCTGGGCGCTGTCCCTCAGCTCTTTAGCTTAAGGCGAGTGCTCTACCACTGGAGCCACTGCGCCACTTCCAGTTTCTGGTGGTTAATTGGAGATAAGAGTCTCAGGGACTTTGCTCCCTGGATTTGAACAGGTGATCCTCAGATCTCAGCCAACCAGAGTAGATCTGCGGCACCATAGCATTTTTGCTCAAGGCAGGCACTCTATCACTTGAGCCACAGTTTCACTTTTGGCTTTTTTTGTTGGTTAATTGGAGGTAAGAGTCTCAAAAGACTTTCCTGCTCAGGTTGGGTTTGAACTATGATCATCAGATCTCAGCCTCCTAAGTAGCTAAGATGATAGGCATGAGCCAAGGCACTGGGCTTTTGACTAGGGGCTTTCTAAAGCCACCCAAGCTGGTTTGTAGCCTGCTTTTGCCAGTGTACTGTGCCTCAGGAGAAACTCACCTCTGTTCTCTAACCTTCAGAGCCATGGTGCTGCTGGGTACCTAATCCTTGCCATGGTTCTGATGGGCATCCTCTCAACTTGGAGGAGAAAAGCATTCCCAGAGGAGGAGATGCTGGATTCTCCAGGCTCAATAGCACTGTTAGCAAACTGTGACCCTTGACTAACTTCTGCCTGAGCTAAGAAAAATGTAAACAACAATAACAAAAAAAATTGAAGTGTTTGGAGAAAAAAATCAAAAACAGAAAACAAAACTTTGAAGCACTTCAAGTGACATAAAATTCATGTTTTAGCCTCATCAAGTCAAGTTTTATGGGGCAAGCCACGTTCATGTGTGTGTGCATGCACATGTGCACAAGCACACATGTGTGTCCATGTGCATGTGCACCAGTTCTAAGGTGTGAACTTAGGGCCTGGGCACAAACTTCGCTTTTTCACTCAAGGTTGGTGGTACTCTACTACTTGAGTCATAATTTTACTTTTAGCTTTTCTTGGTAGCTAATTGGGATGTAAGTCTCATGGACTTTCTTGCTTGAGCTGGCTTTGAACCATGATCCTCAGGTCTCAGCCTCCTGAGTAGCTAAGATTACAGGCGTGAGATACCCACACCCAGCTTCCTCTGTCTCTCTTTTACAAAGGGAGCAGGGCATAGTTGCTGTGGATGCTGGCTGGGCCTGCAGAGCCCACAATATCATCTGCCCTCTTACAGAAAAAGCTTACTGACCCGGTCTCAAGATAAGCCTCGTTCTCCTTGGGCCCTGCCTTAAATCTCTCTGACATCTCTAGCTAAAAATACTTTCTTTTTATTTAAAAAGAAGCATTGCCCTTTTCCTACTAGGTAAGCAATAAATGTCCATCATGGAAATGTTAGAAGATACAGATAAGCACAAAAGGAGACATTCAAATTATCCAGAATTCTACCACCCAGAGATAGCTACTATTGGCATTTGCCCTAAAGCTGCCTCATTTATATTTAGGTTACGTGCAGTAAAAGCATCTCTATGTATGTATGTGTGTGTGTGTGTGTGTGTGTGTGTGTGTATGTATGTATGTATGTATGTATGTGACACATGTGGATATCTGAGGCCCATACAGCTTCCCCTTCTTCACTTGAAAGCGCCTCTCAAAGTGGACCTGTGGGGACACGATTGAGAGGTGCCAGACAGGCAGGCAGGAAGTTGGGCCTCCGTTCTGAGGTTCAGTCTGAGGCTCCAGGGCTTTGAGGGGCTGAAGCTGTAATCTGGGAGTCATCAGCATGGGGTGGAGGGTGGGGTTCCATCACGGGAGAGGATGAGGTCACCCAGGAAATGTGCAGAGAGGGGAAGAGCAAGGGCCAAAGAGGGAACTGTGGGTGCGCCACCATTCAGGGACAGGTAGAGGAAGTGAGTCCACGGGACCTAAGGAGGGAGAAGGAAGTGGACAGGACCCAGGAGGTCGGGCTGTCAGGGAGGCCACAGCGTGGAGTCTAGGACAGGATCTGAGTGCGTGCTTGTGAACCCAGCGAGTGACTGCAGAGGACCCTGGGCTGGTTGGTGAGTGGATTGACGAGGGACAGTTAGAGAACAGTGAACAGCTGAGGGCTGGGCAGAGGAGGCCGGCAGCCTAGGTCTAGGTAACAGCCTTGGCCCAGCTTGGGCCTTTTACCCTAGCTACTGAGATGAGATGGTAACGGGGCCGGGGGGGGGGGGGGAGGGGACGGGGGGGGGGGGGGTCTCCTGTCAGGATGTGGATGGAATAGTTGGGGCCTGGCTGGTGGGAGCTGAGTATAAATAGGACGATGGTTAAGAGATGCCGGGAAGTCCTCCCCTCCCTCTCCCCGATCATGAGACCCAGGTCCCCAGGGATGTCAGGGTTCCGAGGCCCCTGCAGTTCTGTTGCTAAAGTTGGGCATAGACAGAAAAATCAGAGCTGTGAATAAAGATTTGTGACAGGCCACCGGGAAAGTAGGGCTTCTAGTGTTGACATAAGGGCAGCAAAGGGGTGAACTTGAAGCCCCCACTTTTTTTTTTCTCCCAGTCCTGGGGCTTCAACTCAGGGCTTGGACACTGTTCCTGAGCTGTTTTTGCTCGAAGCTAGCACTCTACCCCTTGAACCATGGCACTACTCCGGCTCTTTCTGTGTATGTGGTACTGAGGAATCAAACCCAGGGCTTCGTGCATGCTAGGCAAGCACTCTACCACTAAGCCACATTCCCATCCCTCCCCCACTTTTTTCCCCCTAGTTTGTCCTTACTTTCAGTAAGGTGGGCTTACTTTCAGTAATGGTGGACTGAGGTATAAGCCATTCCGTGGGGATTTAAGGACAAGGAGGTTGTAGACTTGAGTATTTCAAAACAAAAATGTAAAAAGTATTGATAGAGAGTTTTAGTTTTAATTGCTTCATAATTATACAGATTTATAGGGTGCAGCGTGCAGTTTCGATTCATGTGTAGGTACATTGTATAATGATGCAGCCAGAGTAATGAACACATCCATCTTCTCAAACTTATCATTTCTCTGTGGTGAGAGAACACACAAAATCCTCTCACAGCTCTTTTGAAGTAGACATCACTATAGTCTCCCTTCCATGCAACAGAATCCCAGAAGTTATTCCTCCTCCTCTAATTCCTGTTCTCCTCAGCAGCTTGCAACAACCATACATAGCCCTCTCTACATCTATGAGAACAACCTTTTTTTTCCCAAAAGTGCTGGTCCTGGGGCTTGAACTCAGGGCCTGGGTACTGTCGCTGAGCTTCTTTTGCTCAAGGCTAGCTCTCTACCACTTGAGTCACAGCTCATCAACTTCTTCTGGCTTTTTTGATAGTTTAGTGGAGATAAGAATCTCAAGGACTTTCTTGCCCAGGCTGGCTTTGAACCACAGTTCTCAGATCTCAGCCTCCTGAGTAGCTAGGATTACAGGTGTGCACCATTGGCCCCCAGCTCAGAACAGCCTTTTTTGATTCCACATATGAGTAGGCTCATGATATATATCTGTCTCTGGCTTATTTATTTCACTTAGCATAATGTCCTCTACGTTCATCCATATCTCAAATGGCAGAGCTTTCTTTAAAAAAAAAAAAAGATGGCTGAATACTTGAGCTGAAGAGCTGAGGGACAGCACCTAGGCCCAGAGTTCAGGCCCCATGACTGGACCCCCCCAAAAAAATGGCTGAATAGTATTCTATTATGTCTGTGTATAATATTTTAAAAAACCCAACCATCCATCAGTTGATGGACACTTAGGTTGTCCCATATTTTGATTTTTTTTTTTTATTTTGCCAGTCCTGAGGCTTGAAGTCAGGGCCTGGGCTCTGTACCTGAGCCTCCCTATGCTCAAGGCTAGTGCTCTACTTACTTAAGCCACAGTTCCACTTTCAACTTTTTCTGTTTATGTACTGAGGAATTGAACCCAGGGCTTCAGGCATGCTAAGCTAGCACTCTACCACTAAGCCACATTCCCAGCCCACCCACATTTTGATTATTATAAATAATGCTGCAGTAAATATAGGAAGAGAAGATGTTTCCTTGGTGTACAGATTGTATTTCCTTTGGGTGTATACTTAGCAATAGAATTTCTGTTTTTGTTTTGTTTTGCTCATCCTGGGGCTTAAACTCAGAGCCTTGCACTCTTAATCAACTTTTTCACTCAAGGCTGACAGTACCAATTGAGCTATGCCTTCAGTGCCAGCTTTTTGGCTAGTTAATTGGTGCTAAGAGTTTCTTGGATGTGTCTGCAGGGGGTTGACTTTGAACATTATCCTCAGCTCTTAGCCTCCTGAGTAACTAGTATTACGGGTGTGGGCCACTCGCATGAGGCTATGGAGCAGTGGGTTTTCTGGATCACAGACTTTGAGTGAGGGGGATGAAAGCCCTTCCTTGAGGGTCTAGGAAGAGAGTTGCCCCAAGAAGCCGGCCGGGAGGGCGGGCAGGCTGGCCCTGTCTGGGAGGCAGTTCCTACCTAGATCCCTGGCTTCCCCTCTGGGGAAGTGACATTTGAGTTGAGTTTGGGAGTGGTTTTACCAAGGGAAGAATTGAGGAAGGACATTCCAGGCCAAGTGGACGCCATGTTCTATAGAGCTGACAGAGGGCACCTTGTACTGTCCTATCACGTGGAAGTCCAGATTGCAGCCCAGCCTTAGCTGGTCCCCAAAGAGATAAAAAAGAAAATACCAGACCATGTTATATGTGCCTCTGTTCCTTGAACCCCCAAAAGCCAGAAGGGAGTAGGGTGAGAAATAAGGCAGGAGCCATTTGAAGGGGTCAAAATCCAGGCCTGAGCCTCCCCAGCATTTGCCCTGTGAGTCTCCGGAATTCTACCCTTGCATGAAGAGAGTCTAGCAAGGTCCTAGGCCCTCCCAGCCTTCTCCCCACAAGCCCTGGGGGCCCCAGCATGCTGTGCATTGGATTGGATTGAAATCTCTCATAAGAGTTTCTCTCTCCTCAGTCCACACCTTGCTCTGCTGTGAGCTCCCAGCCTGGAGGCCTGCTCTGATCTCTGTTGAGAGCTGCTGCTGGTTAGAGAGTCCCCCTGTTTGCTTCAGCCCCCCATCCTGCTGCCATCTGGGCCACTGTGACCAGGAAAGGGCTGCTAGGAGACAGCTGAAGCCCTGAGCCATTGCTGGTCATGTGACCAGCACCCTGTGGGCCAGGTCCTCGGTCAGGCTCTAGAGTGTGACCGTGAGTGAGACCTGGCCCCTGCCCATGTCCAGGCAGGTACCCTCCTTAGGAATGTGATTGTGCCATAGGAGCAACCGAGGAGGGGCCTCCCCCCAGCCTGGCTGAGCCAGTCAAGGCCCAGACTAGGGGAAGATTGAGGGGCACCATGGAGAGAGGTCACAGCTGACTTAAGCCCTCAGGGCTAGGAGCACTGCTGGCTTCACCCTAAGTCCTTCACCCACCTATCTTGGGCACCAATCCTTAGGTCCCTCTGAGACCCAAGAGCAGTAGCGACACCAGGTGATCCAGGAGTCTGACCCAGGGCTGGTCAGCAGCGGGACGGCCTGATCAAGCCCAGGGAGAGGGCAGGGCCTATGCCTACACAGGCCCAACCAAACCCAACAACTAAGACTGGAGCAAGCCCACGCTGGAGGAGATAAGGTCCCTGCCTAGCCTGAACATGGAAGGAAGTGTGCCAAGGTTTATCACACAGCAAAACATGTCCTAGAGCTTCGGGTGACTACGAATGGTCTCTGTCCTTGCGGGGTGCAGGGTTTGTGTATCTTCAGGTCTTTGTGATAGGATGGTCTCATTCCTTCCACAGACTTAAGCCCTGCTGAGGTCTGGTGTGAGATTCTGGGGGAACACATGATGGAGGCCCTCTGTTTTTGTCTCCATGAGGGTCAGAGGCTGGTCCTGAGGGTACCCAGGCTGCTGTGGAAGCCCAGAGGAGGCAAACTTGACCTTGAAGAGGGAGTCGGGGTCACGCACAGTCTTTTAGGGGAAGTGACATGCGGAGTTGGCTTAGGAGTGGTTTTACCAAGGGAAAAAGTGAGGAAGGACAGCCCAGGCCAAACTGGTGGCTGGTGCCAAGCCTGTGGGTGTGAGTGGAAAACTCACTTCCACGTGAGTTTTCTTCCTGGGAGCACCACCTAAGTTCCTTCAGAATGGAGGGGTGAGAGCTGACACTCAGGAACTCAGACACGGGAGGCCTGATCAGGACGCTGGAGCCTGGTCTTTTCCTGAGAGCGCTGTTCTCTTGGAAAGGCTTTGCACAGGGGAGAGACATCATCAGAAAGCAAGTTGAGAAAATAAAGTCTAGCCGCCTGTAGTGATTAGATCGGAAGGTAGGCATCATCCTGTTAGCAGACAAGGAAACTGAGGCAGGGACTGTCTTCCTAGGACACAGTGCTAGCAAGTCTGACATGAAATGGAATGGACGTTTGGGAAGTAAGGCTGGACGGCTTGTGGCCCTCATCATAGGATTTCTCTGGATAGAGTGAGGCACTGTGGACACTCTACCACTGAGCTCTGCCCCCAGCACCAAAAACACAGAACAGAGACCCTGCTGAGCCCGGACACTTCACCTCCGACCCAGCTTCTTGCAGGTCAGCTGAGCGAGCACACTCCCGGAAGGCCTGTGCCAGCTTCCTGATCACAAACAGGCTGTGGGAATGTTCTAGGAGCCCCGACGCTGTCCAGAGCATCTGTTCCCTGGCAGAGTGAGTGCGGGCCTGTCTGCCCGCCTTGGTTCTGGCCACCCAGGAGGCCCAGCCTGCAGCCTCTCCCCTTGGCTGGGATCGGGGAAGGTCAGTGTAGGGCACAGGAGTGGCTGGCAGCCCTGAGATCTGTCCAGCTGGGCACAGCAGAGGTGGTGGAGGGGAAGGAGATGGTATCTGCTGGCTCCTTGCAGCCAGGCTGTCCCCGAAGGAGGAGGAAGTGTCCCTGAGGCCCAGCTCCTGACGTCTGCAAGCCTGCTCAGCCATGGCCTCTGGTTCTTTGAAATTCCCCCAAGGTGCCCATGGCTGAATGGCCAAGTTAGGAGCAGGAAGTTAGGAGGGCTCCAGCTGGTGTCCGGCCTTTGAGATAGAGGGTCAGGCCCTCCGTGGGCAGTGGCCAGTCTTGTCCTTTGTCCCCTTGCCCTTGGGCTCACAGCGAAACAGAACAGAGGCTGGGTACTGGCCAGTGGCTCACACCTGTCATCCTAGCTACTCAGGAGACTTGAGATTTGAGGATCACAGTTCAAAGCCAGCCTGTGAGGAAAGTATGTGAGACTCTTTAATGAGCCACAAAGAGCTGGAAGTGGATCTTGGCTGAAGTGGTAGAGCCCTAACCTTGAGCCTGGACCCTTTGCCCTGCCCTGGCCTGGCCCTGCCCTGTGTGAGCAGAGGACCTGCCTCCCAGGCCCTTACTCCATTCAACCCTGTAGTTCTGGCTAAGAACCCCCTTCTCCCTTTCCCATCCCAGGTCAGGGCAGTATGGGGAAGGGAAGGCGGTGGGCGCCATTAGATTTGGTTTGCCATGTGTCTTCTTTCTGGCAGCTCTTTTTTGGTCAGTCGTGGGGCTTTAACTCTGGGCCTGGGCGCTGTCCCTGAGCTCTTCAGCTCAAGGCCAGCCCTTGAGCCATAATGCCACTTCTGGTTTTCTGGTAGATAATTGGAGATAAGAGTTTCACAGACTTTCCTGCCCAAGCTGGCTTTGGACCGCGATCCTCAGATCTCAGCCTCCTGAGTAGCTAGGATTACAAGCGTGAGCCACCACAGTGATTCCCTTCTGGCCTCCTCTCCAGGCATGCTGCAGTTAGAGCACATAGCAGACTCACTTCTGCCTCAGGACCTTTGCACCTGCTTTCTTCTTGATGACCTGCTTTCTCATGAAGTTCCCTGACCTATACCTACTCTGAATTCTTTCTCTCTCTCTCTCTCTTTTTCTTCAGTTGTAGGGCCTGAACTCTGGGCCTGGGCACTGTCCCTCTGCTCTTCAGCTCAAGGCTAGCCCTCTACACTTGAGCTACAGCACCACTTCTGGCTTTTTCTGTTTATGTGGTACTGAGGAACTGAACACAGGGCCTCATGCATGCAAGGCAAGCACTCTACCACTGAGCCACCTTCCCAGCTCCTCTTTTTTTTTTATCTTTTTTTTAAAAATTTGTACACAGTAATAATACAGTAGGGGGTTCATACATGCATCCAGTAGGCTTTGAACAAGTTACTCTCCCCTTTATAGTTTATGGATAGATAATCAGACAAACAGACAGTTATACAGATACATAGGTAGATATATAGATAGTCAGAAAGATAGGCTGATAGTCAGATAGACTGATCGAAAGACAGAAGTTCAATTTGCTTGTCTATTTTATTTATTTATTTATTTATCCGTCCCTTGTGGGGCTTGAACTTAGGGTCTGGGCACTGTCCCTGAGACTCTTTGTGCTCAAAGCTAGTACTCTACCACTTGAGCCACAAGGCCACTTCCAGTTTTTGAGTGGTTAATTGGAGATAAGAATCTCATGGGGAAGCTGAAATAAGGATACAGGTTGAATCATTGTAACAATGAGATATACAAGATACTATGTTGAAAAAGGGCTGGGGGAGGTGTTGGGGAGGTGGGAGGGAAGGGATGGTAGGGGAAAAACCACAGGAGGGTCTAACAATGCTGGATAGTAAATGCACCCATTACCTTACTCATGTAACTGTAACCCCTCTGTACAGTATCTTTACAATAGATATATTTTATTATATATATATATATATATATATTAGAAAAGAAAAGGTAAAAAGAATCTCATGGGGACTTCTCTGCCCCAGCCGGCTTCAAATTTTGATCCTCAGATCTCAGCCTCCTGAGTAGCTAGGATTACAGGCGTGAGCCACCAGTGCCTGGCTTGCTTGTCTCTTGTAGTGTGTGCATCCTCTTGCCCCAATCAAGGTGTATCAGGGCAGAGGTTGGGGATGGAGTTCATTGCTTAGCATGTGTGAGGTGCTGGGTTCAACCCACAGCAGTTCAAAAAGGAAAAAGAGAAATGGCAGCACGCAGGAGGGCAGGACTTAATGTCTTTCCCTTTCCCGTGGGTTCTGGCGGCCAGCAACCATGGCCGGCATGGGCAGGGGCAGAGTGAGTGCTGGGATAAGTAAGCAGAATGACAGAATGACGTAGAGTAGACGAGCACGTCACTAAATCGCTGTCACACAGCCTACTAGCAGTGGCTCCAAAATCCCGCCTGGGTTTGTCTAACTGTGGATTCAGAATAGGAGGAGGCAGGAAGGCCAGAAGAGAGAAGGGCACGCTTCCAGCCCAGGCCATGGGTCAGGAGCACAGCAGAGCCATGTGGCCACACCCTTAGCCACGACCAGGAAATGGCTGCAGGTCAGTTCCCCTCCAGGCACCACGGTGCCCTTCCTGGGCCTCCCCTGGCAGCTGACTAGCAACCCAGCCAGGGTAAACTGATCACTGACCAGTGCTGGCTTTCCTCCTGGCCTGGCTCCCCTTCCTTCTCCTGTGACACCTGCTCCTCCACCCCTGCAGGAAGTGCTGGGCAGCTGCTGTGTGTGCAGGCAGAAGTGACAGGCAGGCCTACCTGGTGGAGGGGGGAGGGGAGCATGCTTGTCCACGTCACAGCTCCAGAGGGGCCTCTGCTCTGCCATCTTCTTTATGCCACCCTGCCTGGCCACTCCCCTAGACCCCATCGCCCTCTTCCCCTGGCACCAATTGCACGGGACAGCCCCAGATGGCTTCCTGGCCTCGGGACAAAGGCCACACTGTGCCTGGGCCTGGGTTGGGTCACACTGAGGCTCTGTCCCCAGTTTGTGGGGGGAGGGAGGATGGGCAGATAGCACCAAGGTGACAGGCCTTTTTCCTGTCTCCCTTCCCCCCACCTCAGCCCCCAAAGCTGAGGAGCTGATTCTCCCAAGGGAAAAGTGACAGAAACATCTTGTGTCTTGAGCCAAGGAACAACAGATCATTCACTGCCCCCAGTACCCTGTCACCCCCAGGACCCTGCCCGGTTCAATGCCCTGATTGTCCCGCTCTGCTCACCACCCCCATCCCTGCTGCCTGCTTCCCTGGAACCATCAGGAAGTTCATCCCTGTGTCTGACCTCCATCCCTCCCCACCTCGGTGACAACTTGCTTCCCTCTGATTTCTTCCCCAGTGGGCTGAGACACAGCTGGGTCTCATCGCTCTGCAACACTTCAGCCCTGCATTCCTGCCCAAGTCAGCTGTCCCCACTTCCCCCCTCTCCCCCCACCTCCCTGTCCCACCCCAGGCGGAGCTGGTGGCTCCTTGGGGGGCGCAGGTGTGATTTGAGGGCGGTTCTCATCTGTCTGGCTGAAGTTGGGAGCCTCACTCTCAGGAGGCCTGAATGGGCTCCCCTCCGTCTGCCTGGCCGATCGGAGCGTGAGATTTATGGCAGCTACCGGTAGATTCCTGAGCCACAACCCTGGCGTGCCATCTCGTAAATCGCAGCCTGCAAGACAGCTTTATGGGGGAGCCCTGATCCCTCCTGGCAAAGCTCGATGTCAGGAATCCAGGTGCTGCTTCCAGCGCCCCACCTTTGATGACCATGACAGAGGAGCCTGGGGCGTTTTGGTGTGGGCAGCACAGGTGTGTGTACTTGCCGACAGAGGCAGCGGCTCCTGATCTAGTGTGCCCTAGTGTGCCTTCCCTCTGACCCCTCTGACCCTGACTCCCCTACTCCCCCAGCACACAAGGACAGGCTGGAAACCTCAGCTCTTCCCGAGGCTCTACGCACTTTCCAACCACTGATCCGGAGCACACCATTAGAGCTGCATTGAAAATGTATCTTCTGGGGCTGGGAAGGTGGCTCAGTGGTAGAGCACTTGCCTTGCATGCACAAGGCCCTGGGTTCAATTCCTCAGCACCACATAAGCAGAAAAAGCCAGAAGTGGTGCTGTGGCTCAAGTGGTAGCCTGCTAGCCTTGAGCACAGAAAGGCTCAGGGACAGTACCCAGGCCCTGAGTTCAAGCCCTACAACCAACAAATAAAAATGTCATCATCTGGCTGCACACTAGTGGCTCCCACATGTGGCTCATACCTGTAATCCTAGCTATTCAGGAGGCTGAGATCTGAGGATCTAGGTTGGAGGCCAGCCCAGTCAGGAAAGCTTGTGAAACTCTTTTTTTCTTTTTTTTTTGGTCCAGTCGTGGGCCTGAACTCTGGGCCTGGGTGCTGTCCCTCAACTCTTCAGCTCAAGGCTAGCGCTCTACCACTTGAGTCACAGCGCCACTTCTGGCTTTTTTTTTTTTCTGCTTATGTGGTGCTGAGGAATTGAACCCAGGGCCTCATGCATGCAAGGCAAGCGCTCTACCACTGAACCACCTTCCCAGCCTGCTTGTGAAACTCTTATGTCCAATTAACCACTTAAAATCTTTGAGCTGTGGCTCAAAGTGGTAGAGCCTCCATTGAGCAAGAAAGTTCAGGGATGGTGCCCAGGCTCTGAGTTCAAGCACCACAACTGACCCCCCCCAAAAATGCATTTTCTGCCAGGTGTGGTAGGTCATGCCTGCAGTCCAATCCCTCAATAGAATGAGGCTGAAGATCCAGAGTTCAAGGCTAGCCTGGCCTATATATTGAGGTCCTATCTCAAAAAAAATACAATAAATAAAATGAGACATTTTTTTTTAATAACACGTTTTCCTTGCCTACCATGTGCAGGCCCTGGGTCAGCTCCCTGGATAGTAGAAAAAAATAAATCATTTTCCCAGTCAGGCCTACAGAGCCCCAGGGGTGAGACCCAGGAAGATGTTTTTTTTTTTTTTTTTTGTCACCCTGCTCACTGGTGATATTAATGTTCAGCCAGCATTGCAGACAATGATCTGTACAGAGAACATCCCAGCCTGCCACCACATGAAGTCTCCCCGCCCCGGGGGACACTGGCCGAACACTGTACCCCAAGGTGTAAGGCAGGGGGGGATGCCCATTGGGAACCGGCTGTCCAGACATCTGGCCCTCACAGCCCAGAAGTGGCTGGCTGCAAGAGTGAGGCTGGGTGGATGATGAGGATCGGCAGAAGCGGATGAAGAGCTCTGAGCTGCCTTAACATGGAGGCAGCCTCGCCAACCCCCGAGTCCCCTGAGCTCAGGGTCCGTACTTCAGCCACCTCTGCAACCCGAGTGCCCAGCACAGGATAGCACAGAGTAGGTGCTCAGGTCATCATTTTGCTGAACCGAGTCAGACATCAGAGCTCTTGGCAGAGATAGGCTTTGCTGGCACCAGCCTGGGCGGGGGGGGGGGGGGGGGAGCATGCAGGGGGAGCGTGCAGGCCTGCAGAGGCCAGGAGGCTGTGATCATTAAGCAAAGCAAACATGTTACTGACCCATAATCCCTTAAACCAGAAAGATTCAGGAGGGGCCTGGTTGCCTTGGCAACGAAGCCCTGGCCAGTAGCAGGCCTGAGCATCCTCCAGGAGGGTACTGAGTCCAGAATGAGGGGGGAGCTCAGGGGCCCCCCATCCTGGGCGGGGGGGAGGGAGGGAGGGTTGTGCAGCCGCTAGGCCCCTGCTGCCCCTCTGCAGTTGGAGGGGCCTGGGGAGGCTGGAGGCGGCTGCCCTGGGAGCTGATGAAATCGTGGGGGCAGCACTGCTTTGGGGTTCAGGGCCTATGAGCAGCGGGCCATGGGAGCTGGGCTGCTGGGGAGAGAACCTTCTTTCCTGGCTGAAGCATGGCCCTGCAGAGCTGCCCCCACCCATACTGCGTACCCAGCCGAGGACACCCTGCCTGCCCTGGGGCTCCAGCCTCCCCTTCTCTGCGGCTGACTCTGTTTCCGGCCAACTTCTGTGCTTCTCGAGCCTTCTGGCTGCTCCAGACCCATGCATCTGCTCCAGACCCATGCATCTGCTCTTTTCCCAGCTCCTGGGGACCTAGCATAAGCCAGGGTCACTTCTGGTGACAATGGCACTTCCGATGTCAGTATCAAGGTAGAATGGGGCTTGGAGCAGAGGGTGTCAAAAGGCCTGGGCCACGGTGAAGGGCAGCTGTGGACACCAGTCAACAAGGCCCTTACCAGAGCTTCTGCCTGAGAATACCCCAGTGTCTCCCCTCCGACGACCCCAGCCCTCCCCGAGCCCTGGAGACCCCAGCAGTGCTCTAGATTGTGCGTTAGCCCCACAGTCCCACCCAGTAGGATTGGGACCCTCTTCCCTGGGGAGCGGGATGGCTGAGTCACCAGAGGGAGATATGAGTTAGGCCCTCAGGGAGCTGGGAGTCTGATTAAGAGGCCTACTGTGTGAGCTGGCATGATGGCTCACACCTGTGGCCCTAGCTAATTAGGAGGGTGAAATTTGGGCGATTGCAGTTTGAAGCCATCCCAAGGGTGGAGGAGTTCACCAGACTCCATTTCAACTAGTATGCAGGGCATGGTGGTGTGTGACTGTCATCCCAGCTGTGTCCCAGCTATGTTGGAGATGTAAATAGGCGGATCGACGTCCAAGCTAACCCAGGCAAAAAAGTGAGAGTCTACAAAGAAATAAATAAGTAGCCACTGGGTGTCAGTGGCTCCAGCCTGTAATCCTTGCTACTTAGGAGGCTGACATCTGAGGAACACACTTCAAAACCAGTCCAGGCAGGGAAATCCATGAGGCAGAAATGGAGCTGTGGCTCAAGTGGTAGAGCACCACCCTTGAGCAAAAAGCTAAGGAATGGAAGTCTAGGCCCTGAGTTCAAGCCCTAGTACTGACACCAATAAATGAATGATGAATGAATGAATGAAGCAAAAAGGGCTGTGGTCATGGATCAAGTTGTAGAGCACCCGAGGCCCTGAGTACTCCAGGGAGAGGGATGGGTGACCGCAGTGGGCAGGGCAGCAGGCCTGCTGGACAGAGCTGACCCTGACTCACATTTGGGGTAGACCTGCAGGCGTGGTCTTGCTCTTCCCGCCTCCATCAGGGCCTCTCTGCTGGTCCTCGCTGACCATGAACAAAATGAAGAACTTCAAGCGCCGCTTCTCGCTGTCTGTGCCCCGCACGGAGACCATCGAGGAGGCTGAGCTCAGCGAGCAGTTCAACCAGCTCCACACCCGGAGGGACGAGGGTGAGGGTCAGGCTGCCTGGCCTCGGGCGGGGCCTACCCTGCCTCGGGACCCTGGGGAGAAGGGCGGCTGGGGGCTGTGTCCCCTGTTTTGGCCGGTGGCAGGGCGGGAAGCTGACGCCTGTCCCTCTCAGACCTGCAGCTCAGTCCCCTTGGCAGAGATGCCCCACCGGAGCCCAATGAAGACAGCTGTGGGGAGCCCGGGCGGCTGTCACCTGGCCTGCTCTACTCCCGGCGACAGAACCAGCGGCGCTTCTCCATGGAGGTGAGAGCGCCCCCTCCTGGCTGCCACATGCCTCAGCCGCAGATGGATCCACAAGGAGGCTGGCTGCCCTGGTTGTGGGTTCAAATCCCTCCTCTGTCATTTGTTACATGACGTTCACTCAATCTGTGTACACTGCAGTCTCCTTGTCTTTAAAGAGGTCACAGGCCGGCACCAGTGACTCACAGCTGTCATCCTAGCTACTCAGGAGGCTGAGATCTGAGGATCGCTGCTCGAAGCTAGCCCCGGGCAGAAAAGTCCCCATGAGACTCTTATCTCCAATTAACCACTCAAAAACTGGAAGTGGCCCTGTGGCTCAAAGTGGTAGAATGCTAGCCTTGAGCTGAAGCGTTGAGGGACAGTGCCCAGGCCCAGAGTTCAGGCCCAGGACCAACAAAAATTAACTCAATAAAGTGGTCATGGTGTGGATGAGATGACAAGTCTTTAAAACGTTCCTGGAGTACAGCAGTACAGCTTATGCCTCACATATATGTGACCAGGGTAGGAAAAACATGCTTACAGAACTAGTGTCGGTCATAGCATGATGTCAGCATGGTAGGCCAAAGAGGGGAAGATTTCTCTTAATGTCACACAGCCACGCTGTCGTGTTCATATATGTCTCTGAGCATGCCCGTGAAGTCGTTGTAAGCCTGGGCTCACAGCCTTTGGTTTGTCCTTGCTGGATTTAATCTACAGGGAAAGAGAGTGGGGGTGGGGGCCTTAGCTACCCCTTGAGCTAACATTGTGTCCCTACCCCCACTCCTCTCCCCCAGGACATCAGCAAGAGGCTCTCTCTGCCCATGGATATCCGACTGCCCCAGGAATTCCTGCAGAAGCTACAGCTGGAGAACCCAGACCTGCCCAAGCCGGTCAGCCGCATGTCCCGCCGTGCCTCTCTGGTGAGTCCCCAGAGGGCAGGTCACAAAGGCAGGACACCCGCCCCAGCATGGCTATGGAACTGTCCGGGCCGGACTTGGCCCAGCTGAGGTACGTGGCAGTGCCAGAAAGATTCCTCGGCCTCTGGCACCACCTGCTGGCCTCAGTGCATTCAAATAGTCCAACTCATCGTCCATTGCCTGATGGTCCCAGCTGGTGCTCAGCCCCCGAGATCTCCCTGCATAAAGACCCAGCAGAGCACCTGGCATGAGCTTCCCGCTCCTAGCTGCCTCTCAGATTTGTTGGGAGCATCTTACAAAGCTCAGCCACTTCAGATGCCTGTAGAATCAGCCTGTCTGGTGGTGGCAGGAAATCTGTCAAGAGTTGGGTATAAACTAGGTATTGTGGTGCACACCTGTAATCCCTGCTGCTTGAAAGACAGAGGTAGGAGGATTGGGAATACAAGGCCAGCCTGGAAAAATGAAATACAGGTGTGGAGGTGTGGCCCAAGTGGTAGAGTGCCAGCCTAGCCAGTATGAGTCTCTGAGTTCAAAGCCTAGCACTGCCAAGAAAAAAAATACCAATAGCTGAATGCAGGAGAATGAGAGGGTGATGATGGTGATGATGATGATAATGATGATGATGATGATGTATGTGTGTGTGTGTGTGTGTGTGTGTGTGCATGCATGTGAGAATTGGAGAGAAATACAATATGTATGAAGATAGAATGATAAAACCGTTAAAAAGAGGGGACAATATACAAGAAAAAATGATAAAGGGAGTGGATATTTATATGCATGAATAGAAACCAACTCCCTTGTACAATTAATATATGTGAATAAAATGTTAAGTAAAACAAAAAATCCAAAATAAATAATAAATAAAACAAAAAATCCACCTGGGCTGGGCATGGTGGCACACAGCTATAATCCTGGCTATGCTGCAGGAATTAGGGAGAAAGATGGAAATCTGAGGCCAGTCTGGGCAAAAAGGGGAACTTCTGTTAAAAGCAGGAAAGCCCTGGGGCGTGGCTTGCGTGGCAATGCACTTTCCTAGCTTGTGTGAGGCCGAGTTCAATCACCAGTACCACACACACACACACACACACACACACAGAGCTGAAAAAGAGGTCCTCCTGAGCTAGAAGAGAGGTGGTGATGGGAGACACTGCTGGGGAGGTGGGTTCTGACCTGACCCTGGCATGATGAAAAATAGCCTTGCCCCGAGGATCTAGCCAGAGTCAAACAGGGGAGTGGGGTGGGCTCACCTCCCACCCAAGGCCCTGCTACTCTGGGCTCCCCATCCCTGACTATCAGAGGAGAAAGAAACGCAGACTTCCCTGGGCTCATAGGGATGAGGGAAAGCAGAAGTGGCAGCTAGAGGCTGGAGGGGGAAGGTCTGAGAGTAGAGGCGGCTGGGGCCTTCGGTCTCATGGTACTTTGTGTCTTCCCTTCAGTCTGATATCGGCTTTGGAAAACTGGAGACGTACGTGAAACTGGACAAACTCGGGGAGGTAAGAGAGGCTGGGCATGGGCATCACTGGGAGCCAAGCAGGAAAGTTTTGGTCCAGTCATCCTCACCTCTGTCGAGAACACGGCGTAGCTTAGAGCGCCAAGCATGCTGGGAGTTGAGGAAGGCGCCTTCCTCTCTGTCCGGTACTTGCTACAGGGGCTGTGCAGAGCAAGTGAGCTTTGGAAGAAACAGGATTTCAGTGGAGGCTGAGGGAGAGAGGCGCTCAAGCCGAGTCCCAGCCCAGAGCAGAGGCCTGGAGGGGAAGGCACAGGATGGGAAGAGTGGGGTCTGAGCACATCTGGCGCCAACCAGTGGGATCCTTACCCCAGGGCACCTACGCCACGGTCTTCAAGGGGCGCAGCAAGCTGACAGAGAACCTGGTGGCCCTAAAGGAGATCCGGCTGGAGCACGAGGAAGGGGCGCCCTGCACTGCCATCCGAGAGGGTACAGCGGCTGGGGACCCCCCTCCCCACATACACACATATACCCTGGGCGTCCGGGAGGTGGGAGCCCAGGGTGGAGGCCCTGGAAGGCGAACCCCAGGAAGGAAGAGAGGGTGTGAGGGGGTTATGTGGGCCCAGGGACCCAGGCGGGCCTGTCTCCCCAGTGTCTCTACTGAAGAATCTGAAGCACGCCAATATTGTGACCCTACATGACCTCATCCACACAGACCGCTCCCTCACCCTGGTGTTTGAGTACCTGGTGAGCTGGGCTGAGGGGGGGCTGGCAGCCTCTTTCCTCCTTGTGGTGGGATGAAGTAGGGGAGGGGCGAGGTGGGGGAGGGCGTGGGAGGGCTGTGGTGGGGGTGACCCAGGTCTTGCTGTAGAATCAGGCTCTCAGATGCTCCCTGCAGGTGTGGCGAAGGGCTCAGGTTTCAGAGCAGTTCAGAGCGGGGGGGGGGGGGGGGGGGGCTGTCCCAACTCCCAGAGGCCTGGGAGGGTTTTGTCTCAGCCTGTGTCTGGACCACTGGGCAGGCAGGGGCCAGGGCAGGACTGAGCCAGGCTCTGTGTTCCAGGACAGTGACCTCAAGCAGTATTTGGACCACTGTGGAAACCTCATGAGCATGCACAATGTCAAGGTGAGGCTCTCCCAGCAGGGACCTCTCCCCGCCCCATCTTGCTAGCTACCTGCGCTGTAGCTCAGCAAGGGAACCTACCTCACCACCCTGGCTGCTGAGGCTGCAGGAAGGAGGGAAGGGGCCGGGCATCTTAGCCCAGGGACCCACACACACCTGCTGCTAGACACTGACATGAATCCCTCTCTGCTGCTTAGCGCCAGTTTCTGCATCTGTCCAATGGAGGGAAGTTTCTCCCAGGAAACCCAGAGGGATAGGTGGCCGTTTCTAGAGGGTTAGATGGTGCTTCTAACATCTGTTAAAGATCTAAGCATAGGGCTGGGAAGGTGGCTCAGTGGTTAAAGTGCTTGCCTTGCATGCCTGAGGCCCTGGGTTCGATTCCTCAGCACCACATAAGCAAAACAAAAAAGCCAGAAGTGGTGCTGTGGCTCAAATGGTAGAGCGCTAGCTTTCAGCTGAAGAGATGAGGGACAGTGCCCAGGCCCAGAGTTCAGGCCCCACGACCGGACCCAAAAAAAAAAAAAAAAAAAGATCTAAGCATATCTGGGCGCTAGTAGCTCACGCCTGAAATCCTAGTTATTCAGGAGGCTGAGATCTGAGGATCCTGGTTCAAAGCCAGCCTGAGCAGGAAAATCATGAGACTCTTATCTCCAATTAACCACCAGAAAGCTGGAAGTGGTGCTGTGGCTCAAAGTGGTAGGGCTCTAGCCTTGAACAAAAAAGCTCAGGGACAGCACCCAGACCCTGAGTTCAAGCCCTACAACTGACAAAACACAAGGGTGTCTAGCTTTCCTGACCCTCTATGTTCCCCATCTCCTTGCCTACAGACCTTCCTGGCCTCACACTCTCAGCCTCCTTCATACACCTGAGCCTCCCCTCTGTATGGGGCCCCTGGGTCTGCACAGAGCTCACAATGGGGCTGCAGGATAGGCAGCAGAACCAGGTGGTATCGTGCTGTTTCCATTCCCAGCCCAGCCCAGGGCACAGAACGAGAGAGGGTCCCCCAGGTGGACCTGCTCCTGCCTTCCAGATCTCCTTTCTCTTCCCTCTTCCCTAGATCTTCATGTTCCAGCTTCTCCGAGGCCTGGCTTACTGCCACCGCCGCAAGATCCTGCACCGGGACCTGAAGCCCCAGAACCTGCTCATCAACGAGAGGGGCGAGCTGAAGCTAGCTGACTTTGGTGAGGCCAGGGGCTGGGTGAGGGCCGGCAGGTCGGTCTGACCCGCCTGGGGTACACAGCCTCCCCAGGATGCAGGTGCTGTGCAGAAGGCCGTAGTGGCTGACCCCCAGCCCCCAACACCGGACACAGAGGTTCAGTGATAAGTCTGTCCTAGGACTGGCCCGGGCCAAGTCAGTGCCCACGAAGACCTACTCCAATGAGGTGGTGACCCTGTGGTACAGGCCCCCCGATGTGCTGCTGGGATCCACAGAGTACTCCACCCCCATTGATATGTGGTGAGTGAACAGGGCCATAGGGAGGGAGAGGGGTACCCACACCCCTAGACTTTGAAAAGAACTATCTAACCTCCATGACTAATAGATCTAAAGGTCCCCACTGCACTGGCTGTACTAAAATTAGGTCTAAAAATTGGGCACTGGTGCCTTATGCCTGATATCCTAGCTACTCAGGAGGCTGAGAGCTAATTGTGGTTTGAAGTCATCCTGGGCAGGAAATTTCGTGGGAGTATTATCTCTGGTTAACCACTCAAATGCCAGAAGTGGAGCTGTGGCTCAAGTGGTAGAATGCCAGCTTTGAGCAGAAAGAGTTCAAGGATAATGCTCAGGCCCTGAGTTCAAGCCCTAGGACTCGCAATCAATCAATCAATTAATAAATAAAAATAAAATTAGGTGTGAAATCTTGGCATGTTAATTCAGAACTTCGATCTCAGCACTTGGGAGGCCGAGGCTGGAAGATCACAATTTGGAGGCCAGCCTGGGCTACACAGAATGACCCTGACTCCTAACAGAAGTCTGAAAGTAGATCACTTTTCCCTGCTTGAACAGATCCTGAAAGACTAAAAGATTCCTAAAAGTAACTGCTGGGTACGCGGTGGGGAGGGGGAGGCAGTATTAGGAAGAATCTTCAGTAAATATGAAGAATATTTCCCCAAGTATCAGTACTAGTGAACATTCTAGAAAGAGTGTATTATTATTTTGGTGTTAAAATTAACAAGTATATGATGTAGAGTAAAATGAAAAGCAGCCTAAATGTAAATGCTGGCGCAAGGATTTCTGGCTGAACTTTGCAAGTGCTTTGGACGCCAAGGCTCTCCAGAATGGATGTTTGCGGCTGGGAGAGGCAGGGCAGATGCAAGACTCGCCGGGGGAAGGGTCGAAGTCATCTTCCCTAGGGCTCCCGGATGTCCCCAACGAGAGACTGTCCTGGGGCTGGTCCAGCCCCCTTTGGGAGGGCGTCCTCGGTTCCCTGGGGGAGCAGCCCTGGGGGCCTGGCGGCCGCCCCTTTCTGATGCCACCCTTGCTCCCCCAGGGGCGTGGGCTGCATCCACTACGAGATGGCCACAGGGAGGCCCCTGTTCCCGGGGTCCACGGTCAAGGAGGAGCTGCACCTCATCTTCCGCCTCCTGGGTCAGTCTCCTCCTCCGCGCCCTCGCTCTCACCGCCAGGGGTCGCTAGAACTCCGCCCGGCCCCGGCGCGCGCAGGGACGGGGCGGGGCGGCCGGGCCCGGCCGGCTAGGCGGGGATTCCGGGTCCTGCGTGGTGTTGTTTGCTGTCCCCTCCCTGTTGGTCGAGCGTCTCACATTCTCTCAATCCTCGCTCCGTCTCTCCAGGGACCCCTACAGAAGAGACGTGGCCCGGTGTGACTGCCCTGTCCGAGTTCCGAACCTACAACTTTCCCCCTTACCTGCCGCAGCCGCTGCTTAGCCACGCCCCCAGGTAGCCACGCCCCAACCGAATCGCTCCCACCACGTGGCCACGCCCCCCAAACCACACCCCCTGGTAGCCCCTCCCCTCCCACTGGGCTCCCGGCTGGCTGGCTCTTCCTCCATGAGGCTGCAGCCACCCAAGCAAAACCTGTGCCAGTGTCTCCTTCTTGCAGGTTGGATACAGATGGCATTAACCTCCTGACCAGCCTCCTCCTGGTGAGCGTCCTCCCAGCCCGCCCAGAGAGAGGCTGCCAAAATGTCCAGGCCCCAAGCCCCCTGTACTCCAACTTAAGTGGTTCTTGTACTCAAAGCTTTGGGTACCCCTACAAACACCCACTCTCTGCTTCCCCAAGGCCAAAGAGGGACTCTGGCCGCCATTCTCAGCCTGTTACTCTGTGCTCCTCACATCATGCCTAGATCAGTTCCGCTCTGTAGCTGCATAGTTTTGGACAGGTTCTGGGTTTCTGGCCTGAGCTCCATCCAGTGCCTTGGGTCACAGGTATAATTAACAACACATACTTGGTAGGATGATGGTGAGGATACACCATCGTCAGAGGTGCCATACCTCCTTTCTTGGAGCAAGTACTCAATAAAAGGGCAGTTATTGGTATTACCTAATATTTACCATTACTTAGGTGATAATCACCGCTACTCTAGCCTGTGTGTTTCCATCCCAAGAGGTAGTCCCTCCTCTGAACTCCCATTTCTACTCTTGTTTGTGACTGGATCCTTGGGAGCTTTTGGCTTGGATCAGATCAGGTGGGGGCCAACTGCTAATCCTCAGGGCTTCCTTCTCAGGAATGACTCAGGCCTCCCCCATCTTGGTGATCTAACTGAACGTAGGAGTTGTACTACCTAAAGGGGTCCCCACAGGCCCCCAGCAGGACCTAATAGCCCACCCTGTGTCTTTCAGTATGAATCGAAGAGTCGCATGTCAGCAGAGGCGGCCCTGAGTCACCCCTACTTCCGGTCTCTGGGAGAACGAGTGTACCAGCTTGAAGACAGTGAGTGTCTGAGGGGAAGCAGGGAAAGAGAGTTGGGACAGCAGGTGTGTGTAGGGAGGAGCTAGCATGAACTAAAAAGGCTGGCTCTGGCGTGTTTAAGTTAGGTCCTTCCCCAGCCTGGGTAGTCAGCTCTGTGGACTCAGCGGGATAGAGTCCAGCAGGGGTCCAGGAGCAGGCTAGAACCACCTAACTCTTCCCCTCCCTCTCTTCCCTCACCCAGCTGCCTCCATCTTCTCTCTGAAAGAGATCCAGCTTCAGAAGGACCCAGGTGTCCGTGGCTTAGCCTTCCAGCAGCCAGGTAGGCCCCGGTGCCTCCCCGATGCCCCTTACAGAGATGGCTGGGCTGGCCGCCCCTCTCCACTTGGGCTACTCTCTGAAGGAACAGAACTGGGGCCAGCAGTGCGTTCCTGCTCACACTGCTTCATCCACCCCCGCCCTCCTCAGCCCCCACCTAGACAGAACACTGCCCTTGACAGTCACCCTGGTGAAGACAGGTGCTGTCTCTGGCACATTCGCTCTGTAGACTCTGAGCTCTCTGGTAGGTCTGCGTGCTGGGAGCACTTCCCTCAGTCCCTAGCACTGCTGATGGCCTTGGACATGACAAGTCATTTAATCCTTGAAATGTCCTGGGTATTACAACTTTTTTTTTTTTCTGGGCCTGGGCAATGTCCCTGAGCTCTTCAAGCGCACTACCACTTGAGCCGCAGAGCCACTTCCAAGAGTCTCATAGGCTTTCCTGCCCAGGCTGGCTTTGAACCATGATCCTCAGATCTCAGCCTCCTGAGTAGCTAGGATTGCAAGTGTGAGCCACAATTATACCTTTTTTTTTTTTTGGGTCCGGTCGTGGGGCCTGAACTCTGGGCCTGGGCACTGTCCCTCAGCTCTTCAGCTGAAGGCTAGCGCTCTACCACTTGAGCCACAGCGCCACTTCTGGCTTTTTTCTTTTTGCTTATGTGGTGCTGAGGAATCGAACCCAGGGCCTCAGGCATGCAAGGCAAGTGCTCTACCACTGAGCCACCTTCCCAGCCCAATTATAACATTTTTTAATCTCACAGTTCTGAAACCAAAGCCCTGAGGCTGCGTCACAATCTCACAACAGCTCCTAAGTTGCAGAGATGAGATTTGAACCCAGGTCTGCCCAACTTCCTAGGGAATGCTCTTGCTCACTTGATCGGAGCATCTGGGGAACAAATGTCCTGCTCAAACCTGACCACTTCTCAGCCTAGCCTTCTCCACGCAAGTCCTACCCATTTCCCTCCTTTCTCCAGGACGAGGAAAGAGCCGGCGGCAAAGCATCTTCTGAGCATGTATGCCCACCATGCTGTGACAGCTCAAGGGACCAGGGTTGACATGGAACAAGACTCTGGGTAGGACGGGGCCTGTGCAGACATCAGAGGACTGAGGAACGAGGGCCGGCGGCCAGCCTGAGGACCGGTCACTTGGCAGCTCTGCTCGGCGCATCTGTTTCCTCTCCCTGCTTCCCACACCCCTCCCTGTGGCCTTCTGCCCAGACACCAACCCCTCTGTCACCCACTGTGCAACTGGGTATGGGCGGCTTCCCTGAGAGGAGGTGAGGGGGCAAGGAGGGACCTTGAGCCCTCTCCCAGCCCAGAGTGCTTGGTTGCCAGCACAGAGTTATGCTGGAGAGGAGAAAGCAGGCAGCAGGCTGAATGCCAGGCCCTGAATATGGGCTCTGCCCAGCTTCCCCCAGGGCCTGCCTGCCTGCCTCCCTCCGTGGCTTGCCAGGCTTTTGACTCGTGGAGCCTACGTGCATTTCACATGCTTCCCCTCTGAGAGCAAGAAGGAGTGTGACGCTTGCCTGGGGCCCTGGAATTGTGGATGTTCAGGGGTGTGCCAAAGGCCACGCCCAACCTGGTGTCCTAAAACACCACCCTCACCCTGCCGTCAGCCCCCTCCCTACTCGAGGCCCCTTGTGCCCGTGGGGTTGAACCAAGGCTGAGCAGCACCAAAGTGCCCCATGCCCACCTGGTACTGCCAGCTGCACTCCTGCCACCTCGGCCAGCCCCCGCCCATCTCCCAGTCTGGATGGAGTTGCCTTAAATTGGCAGGTGGTAGAATGTGCCCCACCCTTGGAGCTCTTCCCTAGCTCCTACCTGTGCTCCCCTTCTTAGAGCTCTCCTGTGGACCTTATCGCCCCTGATGGCTGATAAGTCTGCCCTGGCTCCGACATGCAGGGTCACCCTGACATTTGTGCCAGGCCCTCCTCAGTCCCTTTCTAGCCCTGTGGTCCTGACCACCTGACCCTCTACAGAGAGTGGCCATTTAAGGGAGGGCATAGGCAGCACTGTGTGAGCTAGGGGAGAGCAAATAGGAGCAGGCTTCACCCCAAGGGCCCCACTCCGGGGGCCAATGAGGAGCCCCAGGGGAAGACACCCCACTCAGCACTCTAAGTCCCAAGGTCTCCTCAACACTTGGTGGAGCTAGAAGAGTGAAGGCTGAGGGGAGGCCAGGCTCTGACTTAGCCACAAGCTTCCCTCCCCCACCCCAACAGCAACCCTGGAGAGTCTGGGCTTCACTCTCCCCCCCACCCCCAGCCCTCCACACCTCCCCCCTGTACTGTGAATGTCCTATGACTCAGTGCAAAGACAGATAATATATTTAATTCATGTTGTACAGAATGCGGCGAGCAGTCTAGCTGGAAAGCTGACTGGGAGATCGATACTAGAGATAGAGAATGGAAGGATACACAAAGTGGGGGGAGGGGCTTGGGGGAGGGGTGTCTCTGAACTGCCCCGTGGATGGGGGAGGGTCTGGCAGCCTGTGTCCTGTGTCCTGCCTTCTGCCCACCGAGGGAGGTTGACCCAAGGAAACCAGAGGGAGTCCTGGGGAAGGCCTGGGATTCAACCACTGCTGTTGATCTCTTCCTGGCAGCTCCAACACCAAATGGTTTCCTAGCTTCTTGGGAAGACATAAGGTTCAAGAGAGGGTTGGCCGTGGCTGGGCGCCAGTGGCTCACGCCTGTAATCCTAGCTACTCAGGAGGCTGAGATCTGAGCATCACAATTCAAAGCCAGCCCAGGCAGGAAAGTCTGTGAGACTCTTATCTCCAATAAAAACCACTAGAAAACCGGAAGTGGCGCTGTGGCTCAAGAGGTAGAGCGCTCGCCTTGAGTTGAAGAGCGCAGAGACAGCGCCCAAGCCCAGAGTTCAAGCCCCACGACCGACAAAATAATAATAAGATAGGGTTGGCCTTGAGAAGGGGGGTCAAGACCAGGATAGCAGAGGGGTGCAACCCTTGAACCACCTCCGGCTCCTGCTCAGACTGTCTTCCCTGGGTCTGGACCTGCTCCCTGTCACACACAGAGCTCAGAATTCTAAGTCCTGTGGGTTTCCATCCTGGTGGGTTCTCCTAAGACCACTCTGATCATGCCATGCCCCTACCATGCCCTGGCCACGCCCCCAGCATCACTGGTCAGCCTTCCTGCTTTATGGAAGAGGAGGCCAGTGTGGAGAGGGTGCCTCTGTAAGCTGCAGCAGCGGGGATGGGCAAGGGCTTGGCACAGAACCATCTCGGTGACACTCAGACTCCTCGGCACAGCACAGGACCACAGCTTGGGACGGTCAGTGCTGCCGGGAGGGATAGACCAAGACCTTCATGGTGGACATCCGAGCGGAGCCTTTCTGATGAATTTGAAGATGACTATTTTCCAAGCTCCCTGCCCGTGCCCAGCGGTATGCCCTCGCTCATCTCATGGACCCTGCCCTATACACATCCTTCCTCTTTGCATGTGAGGCCATGGGGTCCCCAGGGACTTCGTGACTTTCCCCAGGACACATAGCAAATTAGAGTTCCAGGTCTGTGGGCCGCATGGTCCTGTCTTCAAGGATAGACATGTGACAGTGGCCCAGGAGGCAGGAAGCAAGCACAAGGAAGGCTTGTGGGCACTGGAAGGCCACCAAGTATCCAGGGCTGGAGTGGCCCATCATGTACCCAAGCACCTGTCTTCCAGAAACTTCCCAGGGCTGCTGCAGCTGTGGTCATTAGATGCATCTGGAGTCGAAAGGCCAGGAGCTTAGCTCCTGCCTCAGATGGCTGGTGGGAACTGGGGTGGAGACACTGTGGGACAAGCTCCTCTCTGAGCCTCTGTGTAGTTGTGGGGACCAGGAGCTGAATCTGGAGCTACACCCCCGGGGCAGCTGAGCGACTGGCTGCAAGCGGCCAGGGCTGCAGCGCTCTTGCCTGGCACAGCCCAGCCCTATGACCCGAAGCCTTCAGTTTCCCCGGGCATCCTTGGTAACAGCCATTTCCTGATGCTACATGGCTCATGTGAACAGGACCCTGCTCTTTCTGCCACCGACCCTGTCATAAGCATCCAGTGACTCATTGACCTCTCTGGCTTCACTTCTGCCACCTGCTCCTGGGATGGAGTCAGAAATGTCTGGAGCCCTCAGGGACTTTCCCCTTCCCTGTGCCTACTGAAGAGAGCATTGGTGGTTTGCAGCACCCCTCAAACTGCCGTCAAAAGGTCTGTCAAAAGGCACCAGTAGCTCATGCCTATAATCCTAGCTATTCAAGAAGCTGAGATCTGAAGACTGAGGTTTAAAGCCAGCCCTGGCAGAAAAAATCTGATTCATTGCCAATTAACCAGCAAGCCAAAAAAAAAACCTGGAACTGGAGGTGTGGCTCAAGTGGTAGAGTGCCAGCTGTGAGCAAAAAATGCCATTGAGAGTGGGAGGTTCTGAGTTCAAGCCCCAGTACCAGAGCACACGCACGCACACACACACACACACACACACACACACACACAGGGCTGGTATCCTGAGTAGAGGGGCACCAGCTCGTGGGCTCAGTGCTGCCCACCCTGGTGAGACCTGGGACTGATTCCTCCCGCCCCACTCTTTCTGAGGGCTCCCAGCCACCCTGCCATTGCCATCTGAGTCCAGAGGTCAGGCTGGCACCTGATAGGCCTCTTTCTTTGTCTTCCGCCAGGCTCCTGGGTCAGCAGCTCACATGCTGCTTACCTCTCTTTTTTGTCAGTTTTGGGGCTTGAACTCTGGGCTTGGGCACCGTCCCTGCCCTCTTCAGCTCAAAGCAAGCACTCTACCACTTGAGCCACAGCGCCTCTTCCAGTTTTCTAGTGGTTTATTGGAGATAAGAGTCTCACGGACTTTCCTGGCTGGGCTGGCTTTTAACTGTGATCCTCAGATCTCAGCCTCCTGAGTAGGATTACAGGTGTGAGCCACCTGCGCCCTGCTTGCCTCTCCTTAAAGCAGCTCAGCCCTCCTGGCCCATCTCCTCCCTCCCCACCTTTGCTCAGACGTTTCCGGGCAGTTGTGCCACCCCACGAGCCCTCTGCCTCCTGAGCGCCTCAATCCTCAGCACACCTGTGGTCACAGGCTCTGGGTCGCCCTGAGTGGATTGCCGGGCCTGGGAGGTGGGCAGCTCCACTCCACCCTCCAGGAGCTCACACCTGCTGGCACAGAAGGGGCTTTTCTTTCCATGGATTTCTGTCAAGTGCTGTGTGCCAGGTCCTGAGGGTGTGACAGTGAACAGGAGACGAGCCCGGTCCTGCTCCCGCAGAGCCCTGCGGGAGAAAAACCGTCTCCCAAATCAACACAGGGGCTTCAATGGGGCAACTAAAGCAGGTAAGGCAGGGTGAGTGAGTGTGTGTGTGTGTGTGTGTGTGTGTGTGTGTGTTATACCAGAGACCTCTGATAGGGTCAGGGGAGCTGGAGATTATGAGGGAGAGGAGCCAACAGCCAGGGACAGACTATTCTAGCCAAAGGCCCTGAAGGGAACATACTCAAAGGATGAGCAAGAGGCAGCCAGGCCTAGAGCGAGCAAGCCCAGCAGGGCAGCAGGAAGGCTGTACCATGTGGTCCTGCTCATTAGTTCCACCTGAGGTCCCGCTGCAGCTTACATCAATTCAGTTGGATTATTTATTTATTATTTGGTCAAATGTGGGGCTTGAACTCAGGGCCAGGATGACATCCCTTAGTTTCCTTTTGCTCAAGGGTAGTGCTCTACCACTTGAGCCACAGTGCCACTTCTAGATTTCTGGTGGTTAATCTCACAAACTTTCCTGCCTGGGCTGGCTTTGAACCATGATCCTCAGATCTCAGCCTCCTGAACAGCTAAGATTTCAGGTATGAGCCACCGGTGCCTAGCTCAGTTGGATTTTTGTGATTGTGGAAACAAGCATCAGTTGTTCGTTTGGTGGTACTGGGGTTTGGACTCAGGGCCTTTCACTTCCTTGGATTGCTTGCTCTGCTGGCACTCTACCACTTGAGTCGTACCTCCGGGCCAGCTTTGTGTTGGTTCTTTGAGAAATGGAGTCCAACAGAATTTTGATCCTCAGGTTCTTAGCCTCCTGAGTAGCTAGGATTATAGGCATAAGCCACCAATGCCCGGCTAACATCAGGTTATTTCTTAAGCCTGCAGATGACCCTGATGTGCTGTCAGGATTGAGAACCGCTCCCCCCAGGTAGCCGGGACCACCTCCGGGGCTCTGGATGGCATTCTGAGCTGGAGCCGGCCATCTGCTTCCGAAGGCTCAGAGTCAGGCAGCACCTCTGGGCCCAAGCAGAGGCCAGTTTGCAGCAGGCGCTGTGGGAGGGGAAAGGGGCTGTGTCCACCTTCCTGTGTGTATCTGTGCAATGGGGGTGACACATTCCTGTCTGGAGCTGGACACTGACCATCAGCAGTGATGCCATCTACAGGGTGCCACAGGGCCCGGGGCAGGGGCTGGCCCCCACTTCCTGCCCTTTTAGTTGGTGGATGGGTGGAGGTCTGGAGGGGCAGGAGGGGCTGGGTGATGACAGGTGCACTGGAGGTGTTAGGAAAACAGTGATCTTTGACCTCCCCCTTGTGTCTACAGGCTTCCTGTCTGCTAGTCTCATAGCTGACCAGAGAGTGAGGGTGAGGGTGTCCCCCCGCTCACTTGTGCTCCAGCCTCCATGACTCCATGGACGGTATCAGCTCTGTCCAGCCAGAGACAAGCGCACATCAGTTCCACTCAGATGGGGTGAACAGGGTCAGGGGCCCTTCGAGTTTCACCAGTGTTTCTCCTCACCCATCCTTCTTCCTTCCTTTTCTCTTTTCTCTCTTTCTTCCCCTTTGGGGTTTTACATCCTACTCGGTGAGTGACCCCCAGTAACAAACCCAGAGATCAGTGACCTATCCCAGCTGGGTGCAGTGGCACATTCCTGCAGTTCCAGCTACTCAGGAGGTAGAGGTAGGAGAATCTCTTGATCCCAGGGGCTGAGACCAGCTTGGGCAACATAGAGAGACTCTGTTTCTAAGCACTAACTCATCACACCTGGCCTCTTCCCCAGGGAAGAAGACTTTGTAATCATTTGTAGCTAGCCTTTCTGGTTTGGAAACCTCTTGCCTAGTTCCTTATCTTCCTGTATCCTAAGTGTCCTTTGGTACTGTCATTCTCCATGATGATTCCATCTCAGGTTCTGTCTTCAGTACCCACCAGATGTTCTTGGCCCTGACGTAGCTTTGCCCACTTCCAGAGGTTTTGGTTTGTTTTTTTTTTTCTTTTCTTTTCTCAAGGGTACCACTCTTATCACTTGAGTTACCACTCCACTTCAGGTATTTTTTGGTAGTTACTTGGAGATAAGATTTTTCACAGGCCTTCCTGCCCGGGCTGACTTTGAACCTTGATCCTCAGATCTCAGCCTCCTGAGTAGTGAGGATCACAGACATGAGCCACTGGTGCCCAGCTACTAGTCATCCTTTTAAGAGTTACTAGGCTAGGAGCAAAGCTCTGTCGTAGTAGAACACTTTTCTAACATGCAGAAAACCCCAGGTTCAATGCCCAGCACCACAGAAACAAGTAAATTTTCTCTACAGTTAAAAAAAAAAGGTTTTCATTAGCATACATTAGTTGTACAAGGGAGGGTTTCATTGTGATATTTCCATACATACACGCAAGGTACCCCACCAACCTCCCCTCCTCCTTCTCCCTTCCCCACCCTCCCCCATTCCTCTCTCTTATCCATAACTTTCCCTCCCTAAAAACAATTTCATCAGGCTTCTTATTCCTTTTTTTTTTTTTTGACAGTTTTGGGCTTGAACTCAGGGCCTGGGCACTGTCTTTGAACTTCTTTTACTTAAGGCTAGCCCTCTACACTTGAGCTACAGCTCCACTTCTGGTTTTTTTTCTATATATGTGGTACTGAGGAATTGAACCCAGGGCTTCATGCATGCTAGGCAAGCATTCTACCACTGAGCCACCTTCCCAGCCCCACATTGCTCTGTTTTCATACAGACATATTCAGTGCTAATTTACCTTCATTCACCCTCCTCCTCCTCCCCTCACTGCTGAACCACCCCCCACAGAGTCTGTTTTACTCTCCTGTCAGTTTTTTTCTAGTATAATAGTTGGAACAAAAGGCTTCATCATGCAATTTCGAGTGCATATATTATATTTTAATTTGAATAATGTTCTCTATTGCTTCAGCAGAGTCAACAAAACTTTTGATAATGTCTGTGTTTCTGGAGGAGGGATGGAGCCCTGGGTTCCTGAGGAGCGTTGGGAGAGGTTTTTGTTTTTGTTTTTAACTTTTCCTTAAGTTGTTGTACAAAGGGATTTTAATTCAACAAGTTGGATCATGCGTATGATGAATCTTGATCAATGTTACCCCTCCCATTAAAAAAAAATCTTTTTATAATCAAACTCTTAACTGTGTAGCTCAGCCTGGGCTAGAACATGAGATCCTTCTGCTTCCACTTCTAAGTGCTGAGACTACAGGCATGTACCACCATACTCAGCTCCAATGAGGAGTCTTGTACATCCAGGGACATGAGAACCGGCTCCAAAATCCTTCAGACTCTTGCAAGCTTGGTCCCTATAGGCCTGTTACTTAACCTCTCTGTGCCTCAGTTTCCTTCTCTGTAAAGCAGAGATCGTGATCACAGTTGTGAAGATTCAAGAGAGAACGTTAACAAGGAACCTGACACTCAGGACTTAATAGTGTTTTGCATATTACCACCCCCCCCCTTTCTCCCCTTCAGAAATCCCAGCTCCTTTCTGCCCTCCCTCCCTCCCCAGGGATCTTGCATTCTTTACCCATGATAAAGCCTCAATAAGCAAGAAGGTATTAAGTACATCGATGACACCAAAATGATGTGGTAAGACTTTAACAAAGAATCCCAAAGGCTCCCACAGAGCCCTCAGTGTGGCCAGAGAAGTGTCACCAGAAGAGTTTATGGTAAGCATTAGAGCACAGATGTTGCTCAATGGAGATCAGCTGCTTCCTGAGGTCGAGAGGGCCCCATCCCCGGGAGCATTCAAGCAGAGAGGCCTGACCGCTCAGAGGCATCACTCCCACTGGCAAGTCACAGCAGGTGCCTGAGGAAGGGGCTGTCCAGCCTGGTCTGACTCTTTTCCTTTTTGTTTGTTCTCAATCTCTCCCTTTGCCGTGTGGAGCAGCAGGGTGTGACTGGCAGCTGAGACACACCCCCTCACTCCAAGGGGAACATGTCAACCCATGGTTCTAGGCCTGCAAACCCCCTTCTGCCTGGATTTGGAGCGTGGGGTTGAGCTGCTGGCTTCTCCAGATTGCCTTGGCTTTTCAAGACCCAACAGTGATCTGAGAAAGAACTAAGGCAGGACTCTTAAAGCCAGGGTTGATGTGGGCATGAGGGCCTAATGCAGGGAGGGAGTTGTGCCTGGGATTAGTTGTGCCTGACCTGTTTCTAGCCTGAGGTTATGTGGACCCACCCTCGGCCACCTGTGATTCACTGGTCAAGCGTCTCTCTAACTCAGGGACGGAGTTCCCAGTTCATGGCCCTAAAGTGAGGGTAAGGCTGGTCTCTGCCAGGGACAGGCAGGTCAGCGTGGACATCAGAAACAGAGGCTTCGGGCCAGGCCGCCTCCACCTGGATCCCAACACCAGGTCCTAGTCATGTGGCCACATCAGGAAAACTTCGTGCCTCAGTTTCCCTGTCAGTTAAGGGGGTGGGAGGCTCCTAGGATAGTCATTACAGGGAAGGCATTCAGAATTTACAATAAAAGCACTAAGTAAGGCCAGGTACTGGTGGCTTACACCTGTAATTCTAGCTACTCAGAAGGCTGAGATCTGAGGATCGAGGTTGGAAGCCAGCTGGGGTAGGAAAGCCACAGCTCTAGTTTTAGCTTTTTGATGGTTTAATTGGAGATAAGAGTCTCGTGGACTTTCCTGCCTGAGCTGGCTTCAAACTGTGATTCTCAGAGCTCAGCCGGGATTACAGGTGTGAGCCACCAGTGTCAGGTTCATTGTCTACATTTTTTAAAATATCTTTTTTTTTGACAAAGTCTCTATATGAAGCCTCGTCTGGCCTCATATTTGAGATCTTCCTGCTTCAGCCTCCTGAATGCTGGGGTTAAAGTTATCAACCTTCAGGCTTAGCATAAAAACTTTATTTTTGGTGGTTTGAATTCAGAGCCTCCTGCTTGCTAAGCAGGTGTTGTACCACTTGAGCCACATCCCTTTTTGTCTTTGTTGTTTGTTTCTGTAGGTTCTCAAGTATATGCCTAGGCTGGTTTGGACTTCAGTTCTCCTATTTACATTTCCCCCTGTAACTAGAATAACAGATGTGCACCATTGCATCTAGCTATGGATTGGGATAGGGTAGAGAGTTCACCTTTATGCCCAAGTTAGCCAAAATCTTCTCAGTCTCTGCTTCCCAACAAGGTAGGATTACAGACATCACCCACCTATGCCCAGTTTTATTAAATAGAGATTTATAGCCAGGTACCAGTGGCTAACATCTACAAGCCTAGCTACTAAGGAGGCTGAGATCTGAGGATGACAGTTCAAAGGCAGCCTAGGCAGGAAAAGTCTGTGAGACTCTTATCCCCAACCAATTACCAAAAAAACCCTGAAGTGGAACTGTGGCTTAAGAGGTAGAGCATCAGCCTTGAGCACAAAAGTCAGGGACAGTGTCAGGCCCTGAGTTTACACACACACACACACACACAATTAGCTGGGCACTGGTGGCTCACGCTGCTGTAATCCTAGTTACTCAGGAGGCAGAGATCTGAGGATCGTGATTTGAAGGCAGCCCAGGCAAGAAAGTCCATGAGACTTTTATCTCCAATCAACCTCCAGAAAACCAAAGTGGAGCTGTGGCTCAAAAGTGGTAGAGTGCTAGTCTTGAGCAAAAAAAAAAGAGCTTAGGCCCTGAGTTCAAGCCACAGGGATTATGCCCAGGCCCCAAGTTCAAGCCTCAAAACTGATGAGAGAGGTGGGCGGGGGAGTGAGAGAGGGGCCCGGAGATATTGGGAATCTCCTTTAGCCTAGCACAGTGGTGAATGCTTTAGTTCTGACAACTTTCTCGGAGCCTTAGGCAGGAGGATTGCTAGATCAAGGAAATCAAGGATCGATCTTGGTACACATGGCTTGAGAACCACTGATGATTCCAAACTAAGTAAACATTGTTCCCTCCTCCCGGAACTCAGTCTGGTCAGGGAGAGAGGAGCCGGCTGCAGAAATAAATAAGAATGGCTCCAAGTGGGCCTCTTATCTGCAGCAGCTCACAGATTGGGGAGAGATAATGGCAGAGAGATTTGCAGCCCTGCCCAGGCTTCTTCCTCCTGCCTCCTTTCCCTCCTCCAGGCTCCCCTTCCCTCCTGCAGGACCTGCCTGTTTTGTGAGCCTGAATTGGGCCTCCACCTCTAGGCTCAGGGATATGAATGAAAATACAAATGATTTTAATATAGACAGGAAACATTAAAACATTCGTTATAGAACCAGGAAATGGGTACATTAGGAAGCTGCCAGGAACTATCTGCTCCTGACATGTCCCCTCCCCTCCACATGCCCCCACCACAGCAGGCATCCCAGACCTCCTAGAGCTTAGATTCTCCCTCTCTCTCTCTCTCTCTCTCTCTGTGTCATGGGGCTTGAACTCTGGGCCTGGGCGCCATCCCTCATCTCTTCAGCTCAAGACTACCACTCTACCACTTGAGCCACAGCACCATTGCTGGTTTTCTGGTGGTTAATTGGAGATGAGTCTCACGGACTTTCCTGACAGGGCTGGCTTTGAACCAGATCCTCAGATCTCAGCCTCCTGAGTAACTAGGATTATAGCCACGGGCACCCGGCTCGTATTGCTCTTTAGACTTGAAGACTTGAGTGCCTGTTTTGTAGAGTCGTAACATAGAGTCAATCTTGTTTCTAGGTGGTGTTTCATCTCTTCTTTTCCTTCCTTCCTTCCTTCCTTCCTTCCTTCCTTCCTTCCTTCCTTCCTTTCTTCGTTTCCTTTCCTTCTTTTCTTCGTTTCCTTTCCTTCCTTCCTTCCTTTCCTTTCCTTCCTTTCTTCCTTTCCTTTCCTTCCTTTCTTCCTTCCTTCCCTTCCTTCCTTCCTTCCTTCCTTCCTTCCTTCCTTCCTTCCTTTTTTTTTTTTTGGCCAGGCATGGGGCTTGAACTCTGGGCCTAGGCACTGTCCCTGAGCTCTTCAGCTCAAGGCGAGCACTCTACCACTTGAACCACAGCACCACTTCTGGTTTCCTGGTGGTTTATTGGAGCTGAGTCTCCTGGATTTTCCTGCCCGGGCTGGCTTTGAATGGCGATCCTCCTGAGTAGCTAGGATTACAGGCGTGAGCAACCAGTGCCCAGCTTCTTCTCTTTTCTTTTGGTGCCAGTACGGGGGCTTTTGAAGTCAGGGTCTGGACACTTGCCCTTAGTGTGTTCCCTCAAGTCTGGTGCTCTACTACTTAAGCCATAGCTCCATTTCTGGCTTTTTTGGTGGTTAATTAGAGCAAAGTCTCACATCTTTCCTGCCAGTGCTGACTGGGAACTGCCATCTTCAGATCTCGGTCCTCTGAGTAGGTTGGATGACGGGTGTGAGCTGCTGGTAGCTGGCCTTCTAGGTGCTTCCAAACTCAACCACTGCACTGCATCCCCGGTGTTGTTGGGCTGCAGTGGGGGTCAGGGGAGGCTCCCGGACGTCCTTCCCACCATTCCCTGTCATCTCTAAGGAGCTGTGTCCACTGCACAGAAAGCCACCCTAGCCCTGCCTTCCCTGGCACTCCTGAAGATGCCTCCTCCAAGCCTTCCAACCACCTGTGTTCTCCACCTCCCTGTACCACTCCCAGATCGCTGCGCCTTGGCAAAGTCCCTGCCCCTGTCCTGGACTCACTGCTTCTCTCCCCACAATGACACTGGGCTGTACATAGGACCTAGCACAGGCTAGGCAAGCCCTCTAACCCAGCTAGAACCCCAGCTCCTCATTAGTGGCCCCTTCTTCCAGAAAACCCTTCTTGACCACAGACGCACACCCTGTGTGCCCAGTTCAAGAAGGTCAACACCATCCCTTGCTCCTGCCTAGGGCCCCTCATAACCTCTACTGCCCAAAAGGCCACCCAGACATACAGACCCTGTGCAAGATAGAGCTTAGGGTGAAAGAACCTCTTCCAAGCAATCCTCTGGTTGCCCCCCGCAACCCTGTAACTAGTCGTTCCCTACCCAGACTATCTAGAAATTCTATCTGCCTGTAGTCTGCACCTGTGCACCTAGGGCTTCAATGTTTGTCATGTTTCTTTCTTGGGTTCAGGTTCTACACTGGCAAAGGCAGTGGCCAGCTCTCTTCTTCTGCTTGTAACCTTCCCCCATTGTGTCTTGATCCCCAGTGCTTTGCTAGAATAATAGTATGACTTGGTTCCAGGTCACAGTGGCTCACACCTGTCATCCTAGCTACTCAGCAGGCTGAGATCTGAGGATTGTGGTTCAGAGCCAGCCTGGGTAGGAAAGTCTGTAAGATGCTTATCTCCAATTAACCACCAAAAAGGCAGAAGTGGAGCTGTATTTAAAGAGGTAGAATGCCAGCCTTGAGTAAACAAGCTGCAAGACAGTGCCCAGGCCCTGAGTTCAAGCCCCAGTAGCCAAATAAATTAATAATAATAATAACAATAATGTCTTAGTGACCAAGTTTTCTTTACAATTACTAATGTGCTTTTACACATAAAAGCCCATTTTACTTCAGACCCATTCTGAGAGGTAGACTGGACTTAATTACCCATTAGATGGAGATGGTGATGGAGTCCCTGGGAGATTTCACGCCTTGGACATGATGAGTGGAGGAAAACCACCAGGGAGGCCTCCCTGCCTGAGCCCTGGGCCTCTTCCCCCATTGACTGTCCAGGGCCTGGCTTGCCAGCTTAGGTTTTAATTCGTTCCAGTGTCTGGGTTATGAGCTGTGGCCACAGGGCCGGCAGGGGAGCCAGAAGTAGGTTTGACTCTAATCTGACTTGTCTAGCTGGTTCCCAATGCGGCCAGGCTGAGCAAGTGTGTTCCCACCTTGGCCCTTCTCCATTTGCTGCGCACAGCTGGCCTCTAGCCCCTCTGCAACCCTTCCCCTCTCCCGGATCCAGCCCACGGACCCCTCCCATCCCCCTGCTCTGGGAGCCCACAGTCCTGTGGGTCATGGTGGTATGGGGCTCCCAGGAGGATGTGCGCCCACGCCTGGCCGGGGGGAAGGGGTGTTCCCCCGGCCCGGCCTGGCTCCCGGCATTGTTCAGTCTTTGGCCATTGTGTGTGGTGAGAGTCACTAAGTTGCCTGGCAGGCTTGCAGCAGAGCTGGGGAACGTTTCCGGAGGGCCTGGCCTGGCCCATTGTGCATGGCTGAGCTTTGTCGGCATGGTCCAACCTGGGAGACCCGAGGAGAAGGAAGGACTTGGATGTTTCCCAACGCTCTCAGGAGGCCAGCTTCCAGGGGAGGGTGTATTTCATGAGGAGCTTGGAGCTGGGAAGCAGAGGAGCAGATGGATGCTGAGCTGGGAGGTGTCAAGGGAACTGGAACTGCACTGTATTTTATGCACATGACCTGCCCCCTCCCCAACCTGGGATGGCTCAGATCTGAAGATGAGAAAGGACCTCAGCTCCTTTAAAAGCCTCAAGCCAGGCCAGATGCCATAAACTCACACCTATCATCCGAGCTACTAAGGAGGCTGAGATCTGAGAATCGTGGTCCAGAGCCAGCCCAGGCAGCAAAATCCATAAGACTCACCGCCAATTAGCCACCAGAAAACCGGAAGTGGTACTGTGGCTCAATGGTAGAGCGCTTGCCTTGAGCTGAAGAGTTCAGGGGCAGTGCCAGGCCCAGAGTTCAGGCTCCACAACTGACTCCCCCCCCCAAAAAAAAAAGCCTCATTGAGGGCTGGGGGATGAGGTGGAGGCGGGGAGGGGGGCTAAGTGCTAGAATCCTTGTCTAATAAATGTAAAGACTGAGCTCAAACCCCAGAATCTCCACTTTTGTTTTTAATTAAAAGCTTTGTTGAATCCCCCACCGCCCCCCCACCCTGGTCCCCGGAAGAAGCAAAACTCAGAATTGTTTTGGTTTTTTTGGGGGTCTGGTTGTGGGGCCTGAACTCTGGGCCTGGGTGCTGTCCCTCAGCTCTTCAGCTCAAGGCTAGCGCTCTACCACTTGAGCCACAGCACCACTTCCGGCTTTTTTCTTTTTGCTTATGTGGTGCTGAGGAATCGAACCCAGGGCCTCATGTAACCTCCCATGTCTATCTAGGAAAGTTACTCTGCCATGGCCAGGGCTAGCCCCAGAGACAAGGCTTCAAATGGAGCCAGGAATCTAAGTTCTCATGCCAGAATTTTCCTCTGGCAAATCTCTCTGGGAATGAAGGTGGGGATGAGGCAGAGGCACAAGGATTAAGGAAGAATCTCGGTTAGTGTCTCTTAAGCCAGGGATTCTGGGTCCTTAAATTCAGTTTCCTCCTGCAGCGAGGGCAGGGCCTGGGAGAGACAGTAGGCGCAGATTGTGAATCACTAGATCTTTGTATTTGGAGAAACTGGGGACGGAAGGGAAATCTCTGTGAGTTCTGCTAAGAAGGAAGGAGCACTCTCCTCCAGAGAGCGGGTCCAGCTCCTGCCACCAGGCATGGGGCTTGAACTCTGGGCCTAGGCACTCTTTTTTTAAAAAATTTTTTGGAGGATCCAGTCATGGGGCCTGAACTCTGGGCCTGGGCGCTGTCCCTCAGCTCTTCAGCTCAAGGCTAACGCTCCACCACTTGAGCCACAGCGCCACTTCCAGTTTTTTTTCTTTTTGCTTATGTGGTGCTGAGGAATTGAACCCAGGGCCTCAGGCATGCAAGGCAAGCGCTCTACCACTGAGCCACCTTCCCAGCCCCAGGATTCCCTTTCAATGGGGGCTGAGAAGGCCCCCCTGGGGGGGGTTGTGTGACATTTGTGTAAGTGGCAAGTGTTGTGCATCAATAAAAAGAAGAAAGGAAAGGAAGGAGAGAGAGGGAAGGAAGGAAGGAAGAAAGAAAGGAAGGAAGGAAGGAAGGAAGGAAGGAAGGAAGGAAGGAAGGAAGGCAGGCAAGCCATATTTAGATTACCAAATTAATTTTAAGGGGGGATGGGTGTGGCTCAGTGGTAAAGCACATGCTCACCATATACAAACCCCTCAATTCCATCCCCAACACCCTGTCCCCCCTAAAAAAATGCAAAAGAATGCCAGCAGGAAGAAAAACAAGAACTTCCGCCACCCAGGCAGAACAGCAAGGTTGCACCCAGACATTCTGACAGACAGAACGAGAGACAGAAGTGAGAGCGTGGAGCATGTCTGTCCATCCACTGTCCACGGGCAGAAGGCAGAGGAAGCAGCCGGCGCTGTCCGGCCGCACTCACTCTTAGTCAGGACCTGGCCTACCTTGGTGGCACAGCATAGGCCAGATCCACAACCCAGCTCAGAGGGAACTGGTTGGCCAGCAGCACACAGGGAGAGAGCCACTGGCTCCATCTGGAAGGGGTGATGCTGGTGCTGAGGGCTGGGCCTCGTTTCTTCAGGACCAGGGAGAGCCACCAAGGGCTCTGATCAGGAACAAGCCCTCCCTGTATGGATGCTGGGGACTGAGAGGGATGGGGATGCAGGTAGGGGTCTCCATAGATATTCACAGAGACTAAGCTTTGTCCTGCGGACAGGGCAGCCCACATCATCTTTACTATGTTAGAAGGATATATGTCTATCATTTAAAAAGTTCATGGAGGCTGGCATGCTGGTGGCTCATGCCAGTAATCCTAGCTACTCAGGAGCCTGAGATATGAGGATCATGGTTCAAAGCCATCTTGGACAGGAAAGTCTGTGAGACTCTTATCTCTAATTAACCATCAGAAAACCAGAAGTGGTGCTGTGGTTCAAAGTGATAGAGTGCTAACCTTGAACAAAACAATTCAATGCCCTGAGTTCAAGCCCCATGACTGACAGGAAAAAAAAAAGAGGAAAAGGGATTTTTAAAAAAAGGTATTCTCATGCTATCTACCAATAAATTATTACTATTAATGCTTCAGATCTCAAAAAAAAAGATACCTTTAGCCTGATGCTAGTGGCTTACACTTGTACTCCTACCTACTGAAGAGGCTGAGACCTGAGAATTGTGTTCAAAACCAGTCTAGGCAGGAAAGTTCATGAGACGTTTATCTCCAATTAATCACCAAAAAAGCCAAAAGTAGAGCTGTGGCTCATATGGTAGAGCACCATCCTTGAGTAAAAAAGTTGAAGGACAGTGCCCAGATCATGAGTTCAAGTCTCAGCATCAGCACACACATACACACAGTATTTTTATTTGTTTTTGTTTTTTGTCAGTCATGGGGCTTGAACTCTGGGCCTGGGCGCTGTCCCTCAGCTCTTCAGTTCAAGGCTGGTGCTCTACCACTAGAGCCACAGCATCACTTCCTACTTTTTCAGCTTATGTGGTGCTGAGGAAACTAACCCAGGGCTTCATGCACGCAAGGCAAGCACTCTACCACTGAGCCATCTTCCCAGCCCTCACACAGTTTTATTTTTGAAGAGAGAGAGAGAACACAAAGGAAAGGAAGGAAGGAAGGAAGGAAGGAAGGAAGGAAGGAAGGAAGGAAGGAAGAAGGAAAGTTTAAGGTAGACAAGAGGTAAGATTTACTGATTCCAGAGATGAGTCCCACCAGGGCTGCCCGTTGCTCAGGGGACACAGTTGGGGACATGCTTGTTCTATAGCCATCAGTGATGAGATGACCTGCTTCTCTGCCACCATGTCTTCAAATTCATCCTCATTAAATTGGGGCACGGGTAACAAGGCTAGAGGCATGGCCAGTGGCAGAGTGCCTGTCAAGCATAGTGAGACCCTGGGTCCCCACCCCCAGCACCAACAAAAAAGGATGAGATGTATATGTTCCGGTAGCCAGGGAACTTGAACTTGCCCCTGCATAGAGAGGCCCTCCATGACATGCTCCTTGTTCTGCCACCTGGACTGGTTGGACATGATGACTTAGCCGATGTGAACCCTGGACACCTTGCCCTGGGGCTTCCCGTGGCACCACACACCAGTCCAGAGCCTACACTGCAAACACACAGCCCAAGTGAGAGATGTCCACTGCCAAGGGCTGTCCTCAGGGGCCCTGATAGTAACCTAGACAACAGACTGCAGTACTGACGAGGCTGCTGTGGCACCAGTGCTTCAAAGAAAGGGTTGGCTTAAAGGACAGAAAATTTAATTTTCTTTGTTCCTTCCTTCCTTCCTTCCTTCCTTCCTTCCTTCCTTCCTTCCTTCCTTCCTTCCTTCCTTCCTTCCTTCTCTCCTTCCTTCCTTCTTTCCTTCCCTTTTGTCTTTCTTCCATCATTTCTTTCCTCTCTTGCCCTCTTCCTTCATTCCTCCTTCCTTCTTTTTTTTTTTTTTGGGGGGGGGAGGGTTGGGAAATACTGACTATGTTTTCCTGGCTTGTCTTGAACTCCTGGGGGGTTGGGAAGTACTGACTATGTTTCCCTGGCTTGCCTTGAACTCCTGGGCTAGAGCAGTCCTCCTGCCTCAATCTCCCAATTATCTGCGATGATAGGCAATGGGCCTAGGAAAATCTTAAATAATTGCTGAGAGATTTGAAGTGCTGCAACCCTTAAAAATGTGCTAGATGTTATGTAAAGGAGTGATTAGAAAATAATATGAGCTACTGGAAAATAAAAATAGGATTATAGAAGTAAAAAATCAGTAGGAGGTGTTGGAAGGAAAGAGAATTAATCTAATTTGGATAATAATATAGCCAAGGATTCTTATTAGCAAATGCCACAACGACAACTTCAACATGCTATGACAAAAGCTACATGTATACAGACTGTGATAGACAATTTGTTCCAGGAAAGTTAGAATGAACTTGTGACTTAGAAACTATGTAATCACTTAATCACAATCAAAAAAAAAAAAAAGAACTTCGGGGAAGGGAGGGAGGGAGGGGATGGTAGGGGGAAAACAATGGAGGGGCTAACAATGTTCAAGAGGAAGTGTACTCATTACCTCACTCATGTAACTGTAACCCTCTGTATAGTATCTTTACAATAAAAAAAAAAAACCAAAAAAAAAAAAAAAAGCTACATGTAAAAAGACTACCATATTTCTGTCTGTCCAGATTACCATTTAGGCTGGATGTGGTGGTGTATATGCCTACAATCCCAGCACTCAGGAGGCTGAGGCAGGAAGATTGGTTCATACTGATTCACACTTATGAGCCTAGCTATTCAGTAGGCTGAGATCTGAGAATTTTGGCTCAAAGCCAGGCTGGGAAAACAAATCCTTGAGACTCCTATCTCTAATGAGCCAGCAAAATGTTGGAAGTGGAAGTGTGGCTCAGTGGTAGAACACCAGCTGTGAGTGAAAAAGCCAAACAAGAAAAGGCCAGGAGTTCAAGCCCAGTACTGGCACCAAACACCACTACCACCACAACAAAAACACACAAGGAAACTAAAACTAAGCTGAGTGTCAGTGGCTTGTGTACCAATAATCCTAGCTACTAAAAGATCAGGATCAAGGTCCAAGGCCAGCTTGGGCAAAATGTTGGGGAGACCCCACCTCAACCAATAGCTGGACATGGTGGATGTGTTTGTCATCCTAGCTACATGAGTAAGATCCTGAGGATCACAGTTCCAGACTAGCCTAGACAACGATTCAAAAGACCCTGTCTCATGGGGAAAAGCTAGGTGTAGTGGTATGTACCTGTTATCCCAGCTATGCTGGAAACATCAACAAAATGATCAGGCTGGCCCAATGAGATACCAGAGCCAGCAGAGCAAAAGTAATCACAGCAAAAAGGGCTGGCGGCATGACTCAAGTGGTAGGCACCTGCCTACCAAGCATGAAGCCCTGAGTTCAAACCCCAGGACCACAAAAATAACCAAGTAAAAAATAAAAAATAAAATAAAGCAAATTAGCATTCCTGTATAAAAGTAGCTAACAAAGGGGCTCAGAAAATCTGCACTCATGAGAAATGACTTGAACATGTGGTATAGCAAAATGAGACCATAAGACGAAGAAGAGGGGCTGGGAAGGTGGCTCAGTGGTAGAGCGCTTGCCTTGCATGTATGAGGCCCTGGGTTCGATTCCTTAGCACCACATAAGCAAAAAGAAAAACGCCAGAAGTGGCGCTGTGGCTCAAGTGGTAGAGTGCTAGCCTTGAGCTGAAGAGCTGAGGGACAGCGCCCAGGCCCAGAGTTCAGGCCCCATGACCAGACCCCCCCCAAAAAAAAAAGATGAAGAAGAGAAAAGAAGGGAGAGAAGGAAGGAGGGGGCAGCGCATCTACCCATGGCATGAAAGGGGTTAACCCATCCATTTGGTTAATGGATCATTAATGCTAGTCATCTGGTGACTGAGTCACCTGTAAATGTCCCTGTCTAGGCCTACTCCATCTCACCACCCCACAACTCCACCTGCAGGAAGACCATCAATACAAGCACACCTCTGAGCTGAAATACAGTCTTTTCTAATTTTCCATGATGTTACTAGCAACAGGAATCACTCTAATACCTCTAGGAACCAGCATGGCCTGTGGAAAGGAGAAAAGAAGTAAAGAGGAAAGAGAAGGGAATGCAGGAGGAAGCAGATTCAAAACTGTGAGAAACGAGCTAGGCACCAGTAGCTCAGGCCTGTAACTCTAGCTACTCAGGAAACTGAGATCTGAGAATCGTTGTTTTCCTCCCAGTGTAGGCAGAAGAATCTCCCAGACACTTATTAATTAACCAGCAAAAAACTGGAAATGGAGCTGTGGTGCAAGTGATAGAGCTCCAACCTTGAGAAAACAACAACAACAACAAAACTAAGGGTAAGCATCTGGCCCTGAGTTCAAGCCCTAGTACCAAACAAGAGCATGAGGCCTGATTTCAAGTTCTAGTACTAGCACAAGAAAGGAAGGAAGGAAGGAAGGAAGCAAGCAAGCAAGCAAGCAAGGTAGCAAGGAAGCAAGGAAGGCAGGCAGGCAGAAAGGCAGGCTGGCAGGCAGAGAGGGAGGCTTGCAGGCAGGCAAGATTTATGTAAAGCTGGGCTTGGTGGAGGCTAATACAGGAGGATCATGAATTCGAGGTCAAGCCTAGGCTACAAATTGAGTCTTTGTCTTAAAATGATACAAGACCCAGTAAGGTAGTGATGATATTCTTGCCCTACAAAACAATGAGCTGAAATAACTATCAGCCACTAGTGGAATTAACTAAAGATGTAAATATGCTACTCACAGCAACAAAGGTAATCAACAGATTTGTTTATACTTCGAGGAACTAAACAAAAACAGCTAGGTGGCCATATTGGGAAAAGGGTAGGGCTAAATCTTTTTAAATGATGCAGGAGAACTAAACTCTCATTTTTTTCATAGCAGTAAATCAATACAGGATGTTCCAAACTTTAAAAAAAAACATGAAGCAATGTTTGCATAAGCATATTATTTAGAGATTTGAAAGTTGCTCCAAGAATAAAAAGCTAAAAGAGTGAGCAGCCGTTGCCTCCAGAAGCAAGTCTAGGGAGTGGAGAGAACTATCCCTGTGGGCTCCCTTGTTCCAGTTTATTTTTAACCATGTACATGAATGCTGTGAGATATATATATATATCTATGTATGTATATAGATATATACATGTATATATATGTGTATATATATATATAAAGTAGGCACATCACGTGACAGCTGGGAAGGTGGGTGGTGGCACTCTTGGAACTGTACTCTTGAGTCTGGGGGCCAGATTCAAATGAGTTAGACAGGAGTCATGGAAGGCTTGCAGGTAGGACTGAAAACCAGCCCAGATGCATTGTGGGGACATTGGGACTCAACAAATGTTCTGATTTTTACAAGGAGACAGAAGGTATTTCTGGAAACTATAGACCAAATGGCTCAATATAGAATTCTGGCAAAATTCTAGCACAGATTATTAAACAGATGGCTGGGGAGTGCTTTGTGATTTATTTTTATTTATGCTCCGCCTCATTCCAAAAAGAAGGGTTTGCAGTGGCTTATACAGATAAGTACAATACAACAAGACAAAAAAAATTAATGAAGAAAAGGTCTCAAAAAAGCTAAGCTAAGTATTACTATGTGACACCGAAAGCCACCCCTAAATACCTTGCCAAAGAGAACTGAAATATAGTCACATAAAAACTGGGGCACAAACAATGAGAAGTACAAGTTGTCATGTCCAAAACGAGCTTTACAACGTCGGTGCGGGGGGGGGGCGGGAAAGGGGGGAAGGAGAAGGATTGGGATTAGGGGGAGGGGGGAGGCTGGGAAGGGATGTGAAGGGTAAACCAAAGGAGGAGGCTGCAATGCTTGGTAAGAAATGTACGCATTATCCTGCCCATGTAATTGTAACCCCTCTGTACAGTATGTTCACAAATAAAATTAAAAAAAAAACTGGGGCACAAGTATTCACAGCAGCAGCATTCACACTAGCTGAAGAGCAGAAATCCAAAGCCTGTGAATGTTCCAACAAATGTGGTACATCCATACATTGGAATATAATTCAACTATAAAAAGGAATGAGTCCCGGAGGCTGAGAGAGCAGGTTCCAGCCTTAGAGGACAGCCAGAACAACATAGTGAGACCCTGTATAGCAAATAAATAAATAGATAAAAAGAGTGAGGGGGGCACTGATACATGCTACAACATGTACAAAATGAACAGGAACGTCCCTGGGACTCTTACCTCCAGTTAACCAGCAAAGAGCTGTAAGAGGAGCTATGGCTCAAGTGATAGAGCACTAGCATTGGGCAAAAAATGCTCAATCCCAGCACCCAGGCCTTGAGTTTAAGTCCCAGGACTGGCATATGCACACAAAATGATCCCCTAAACTCTAGGAACAAGAGTCACGTGGCTCCATCCTAGACACACAGATTACACACAAGCCCCGGTGTGCCTCCACGCTGCTGCAGTGTTTGCATGCTCCCTGGGGTGTACGGACTCTCTAGGTCCAGGCCTCCAGCAGTAGCGGCATGCTTGCAATCCTGGGAGGTACACCTGAAGGAACCCCATAACAGAGCCAAAGGGTTCCTCGTAAAGCCCTGAAAGTAACTTTGACTGCCCTTTACATTAGGCCGGGAAACAGCTGTTAGCCTGCCTAGCAGTGTCGTAACTGGTGATAAAACAAAGCAGAGAGAGATACGCTGGTTCTGAGAAGGGGAAAGGGCTCCAACTATGGCACCAACTCCTAAAGGATCTACTTTTTAAGTAGTGGTGAAGGAGAGGGGAAGGGAGAGCAAATACAGTCATTATAGCCAATGTACATTATGTAAAACCTGAACTATGTAACTTGAAGGGGTAGGGATGGGAGGGGGGAAATGGGGAGAACAACAGAAGGGTGACATTGATTAAGAAACATTGTAGCTGGGTGCTGGTAGCTCAGGCCTGTAATCCTAGCTATTTAGGAGGCTGAGGTTTAAGGTTGGTGGTTCGTAGCCAGCCTGGGCAAGAAAGTCTGTGAGAGTCTTATCTCCAATAAACCACCAGGAAACTGGAAGTGGCGTTGTGGCTCAAAGTGGTACAGCACTCACCTTCAGGGAAAAAGCTTAGGGACAGCCCCAGGACCAACAAAAGAGAAAAAGGAAAAAGAAAAAGAAAAGAAACATTGTACTCATAACCTGCTTTATGGAATTGTAACTTTTTTGTACAACTACATACTACCACCACCACTAATAATAATAATAATAGATAACAATAATAGATCTTTTTAAAAGATACCAGGGAAGTCAGGTACCAGTGACTCATTCCTATAATCCTAGCTGCTCAGGAGGCTGAGATCTGAGGATCATGGTTTGAAGCCAGCCCAGGCAGGAAAATCCATGACACTTATCTCCAACTAACCACCAGAAAACTGGAAATGGTCCTGTAACTCAAAGTGGTATAGCACCAGCCTTGAGTTTAAAAAAAAAAAGAGCTCAGGGACAGCACCCAGGCCCTGAGTTCAAGCCCCACAACCAAAAAAAAAAAAAAGGCCAGAAGAGTAGCTGGGCACTGGATGCTGGTGGCTCATGTCTATAATCCTAGCTTCTCAGGAGGCTGGGATCTGAAGATCATGGTTTGAGGCCAGCCTGGGAAAGGCTGAGACTCTTTGTTGTTGTTGTTGGTGGTCGTGGGGTTTGAACTCTGGGCCTGGGTGCTGTCTCTCAGCTCTTCAGCTCAAGGCAAGCACTCTACCACTTGAGCTACAGCGCCACTTCCAGCTTTCTGAGTGGCTGGCTTTGAACCATGATCTCAGATCTGAGCCTCTTGAGTAGCTAGGATTACAGGCGTGAGCCACCAGTTTCTTGCCCAGACTCTTATTTCCAATTAACCACCAAAAAGCTGGAAGTGTCTTGTGGATGGGGATGGAAGGGAAAGACTGGGAGAGAGCAAGAGAAAGGGTGAGGTCATCCAAAAAGGAATGTACTCTTTACCTGACTTACGTAAATGTAACCCCTATGTATATCACCTTTATAATAACAATAAAGTGAAAGTGGAGATTCGGTAAAGCTTATTTCTTTTCTTTTTTTTTTTTTTGTCGGTCGTGGGGCCTGAACTCTGGGCCTGGGCGCTGTCTCACAGCTCTTCAGCTCAAGGCTAGCGCTCTACCACTTGAGCCACAGCTCCACTACTGGCTTTTTCTGCTTATGTGGTGCTGAGGAATCGACCCTAGGGCCTCATGCATGCAAGGTGAGCGCTCTACCACTGAGCCACCTTCCCAGCCCCTGGTGAAGCTTATTTCCAATGAAGCACCAAAATGCTGGAAGTGGAGTGTGGTTCAAATTGTAGGGATCCAGCCTTGACCCCAGAGCAGGGGAGGGAAGGGAAGAGTCCGCAGGGCCCCACTGAGCCTTGTGAGCATGATCTGAGCTCGTTCTCCATTGGTATTTTACAGTGTTTCCAATGCCACGCCGTGGCCCTGGGAGGGCACAGCGGGACGCGGCTATCTCACTCCAGCGTGGGTCCTTTCTGTTTTCTCACGCATACCAAGTTCTGTGCTTAGGTTAGGAAAATCAAGGGTGCACAGACAAGATTAGGAAGGCTGGGCTCCATGGTGATTCTTGCAGGAAATGTGAACAGCTGCAAGCTATGCACACGTAGACATGGGAAGAGACAGCCGAGGGTAAGAGGTGAGAGGCAGGGAGGGGCTCATGGGAAAGACCCAGAAATCAGAGCCAGGAGATCCAGGCTGAAGATGCAGTTTTAAAAAAGATTTTTATTTTTAAAAAATTTTATTTATACTGGACACCGGTGGCTCACGCCTGTAATCCTAGGTACTCAGGAGGCTGAGATCTGAGGATCACAGTTCAAAGCCAGCCCGGCCAGAAAAGTCTATGAGACTCTTATCTCCAATGAACCACCAGAAAATTGGAAGTGGCTCTGTGGCTCAAGTGGTAGAATGCTAGCCTTGAGCTAAAAAGCTCAGGGACAGAGCTTGAACTAGGGCTTGAACTCAGGGCCTGGGTGCTATCTCTGAGCTTTTTGGCTCAAGGCCTTGAACCATGACTCTGAGCTCTCAGTCTCCTGAGAAGCTAGAATTATAGGTGGGAGCTACTGGTGCTCAGTAAGATGCAGCCTTACTGCCTACTAGCTACATTAGACAAGAAACTCTGTCTCTCTGAGCCTCTGTTTCCTTATCTTTAACATAGGAGTAATAATATCTACCTCTAAGAAACACTGTGAAGTTGAAACAAAATTTGTCTTCTGAGCAAGGATGAATGGTTACAAGTATCTGATAGAGGACTAATAGCCAGAATATAGCAAAAGTTCCTTAGTAAGTTTCAAAGGGTAGACCACCTAATTTTAAAAGAAAGCAGATGCCCTTAATCTCAGCACTCAGGAAGAAGAGGCAGAAGGATCTCAAGTTCAAGGGCTGCCTGATCTCTAGGAAGAAAGGAAGGAAGGAAGGAAGGAATGTAAAAGAAAGCAAGAAGGGACGGAGGGAGACAGGAAAGAAGGAAAGAGAAAGAGAAGAAAAAAATGAACTCTTGCTTGGTATGCTGTTGCTAGCCCCTCTAGAAATCTGTTTGGCAGCAAGTCTACCATTATAACATAGCTTTTCCATTCGGGGGCATATACTCCAAAGAAAGAGAATCACTGTCCATCAAAAGGCAAGTACATGACTCTTCAGGGCAACTTTACTTATTGTAGCTCTCAGTTTCGTACAATCCAAATGTCTACCAATGGTAGATGGCATAAGTAAACAACGATGTGTCCTTTTTCTAGAATACTACTTAGCAGTGAAAAGGAGGAACTACTGTCTCATGAATATGTTGAGCAAGTATTCTGCTGTTTCGAGGTATATTCTAGAAATATAATGTTTTCCTATGTGTGTGTGTGCACATGTGTGTGCGCGCGTGCCAGTGCTGGGCTTGAACTCAGGGCTTCTTGCTTAGTTTTTTTGCTTTTTGTTTTTGCTTAAGACTCTACCACTTGAGTCATGCCTACACTTCCAGATTTTTGCTGGTTAATTAAGGATAAGCATCTTGGGGATTTTTCTGCCTGAGCTAGCTTTGAACTATGATCCTCAGATCTCAGTCTCCTGAGTAGCTCCAAAATTTTCTCTCTTGATCTGAGTGATGAGCACCTGGCTGTAGGCATATATCAAATTTCACCAATTTGCCTCACAAAAATGTAAGTTTACCCTTATTAAAAAAGGATAAATAAAAAGTTATTGTACATCATGGATTTGGCACACAGTAAGAACTCAATAAATAGAATGTTCAAGAAAAATAAAAAAGGAGATAGTGAGCCATTGTTCTATGAGCTGCTTAGACTCTGGGAAGTCCTGAGTTTGGTGCTGGAAACCCCCCTTCTTTTTTTGGGGGGGGGGTCCGGTCGTGGGGCCTGAACTCTGGGCTTGAGTGCTGTCCCTCAGCTCTTCAGCTCAAGGCTAGTGCTCTACCACTTGAGCCACAGTACCACTTCCGGCTTTTTTCTTTTTGCTTATGTGGTGCTGGGGAATCGAACCCAGGGCCTCAGGCATGCAAGGCAAGCACTCTACCACTGAGCCACCTTCCCAGCCCATCCCCCCTTCTTAAAAGGGTCACTCTCTGGCATGAGGAGAGATAAGGGCCAGGGAATCACATGGTAAGTGAAGACTGGTTGGAGAAAGTAGAATTTCGGGAGCAAACAGCCCAGACAATCTGGCTCTCTGTAGACTGAGAAATCCTCATTTTCTTTGTAGTCCTAAAGCTGCCTCTGAATCCCCGGCATAGCTAATGAAACCCAAACCTTGCTGAGCCCCACTCCTCGTGTCTGAGCTCAGTAGGGCTGTGGCTAGACCGAGACTCGGATAGGAGGCTGCTGCTGCTGGCCCATGGACAGACTCTGCTAGCTTGTGTCCCATGGTACAAAACCGGGCTGTGGTTAATATAATAAGGAGCAGCTCCCGTTTGCATACAGTTGACATGTTCTCATGGGCAGGAAGCTCCCATTTTAGAGAGAAGCACAGAAAAGGCTCTTGTTGAGAGGTCTCGCTGCACATCCTACATCCCTCCACCTCCGAGCCTGGGCATGCTCAGGCTGAGGCTGAGTGGCTCCCTGAAGGGCGGCTGGAAGTAGAACTCCACTTAGGAGTGGGAGGTTGCAATAGATCATTCCATAAGGCTAGCTTCAATTGGTACTTTGAAGCACTAGCACATATTAAGTACCAACTAAAGGGCAGATACTGTGCAACCTGCCTCTGGGTTGCTCGCGGGCACTGGCCTCACTGTAAACTGGCTCTGGGACATCTCTCCCCCGCCTGCCCCTCCCCTCCTCCCTGGCACTTTCCAGGGCAGGTTGAACACGAGATCATCCGGATATTTGGTCAGGGAGGCTCCTGTGCACACGTCCACCTGTGCTGTTTGCGTCCATGTGTGGCCAGGCTAACCAACTGCAGTCCTTGGCACCAGGTTTTCTGCCACTGCCCCCGCCCCATGCTGCTTGATAGAGCCGCTAATCCTCTCTCTACACTCTGGCCAGCAGGGCAGTGATGTGGCAGCTGAGAAGACAAAAGGCAGGGGAAGTGTGGCCTCGTGCCCCAGAAAGGCCAGAGAAGACTACAAGATGTGCTCAATGACCTTGAACTGGAGACTTGCCTCTCTTCATTCTGCCTGGCCTCCAGAGAGTCTGGGAAGCAAAGACCACAGGGCCCCAGGGAAGGGCTGGCCTGTGGTTACTCAGAGGATCCTGCCAGGCCCAAGTCCCAGTACCCTATAGGCTGGTGCTGATCAGATTTCTTGTATGTAGTGTGTATATGTGTATGTGTGTACATGCACACGCACGCATGCATACACATGCAACAGTATTGGAGCTTGACAGTGCCACCTGGGTGCTCTACCACTTGAGCTACAGGTCCACTTCTATCTTTTTTACTGGTTAATTAGAGATAAGAGTCTCACAGACTTTCCTGCCCAGGCTGGCTTTGAACCTTGATCTTCAGACCTCAGACCTCATCCTCCTGAATTGCTAGGATTACAGGCATGAGTCCCCAGGGCCCAGCTATCCATAGTTCTTGTATTTAATGTTTTCAGTTCTCCCTCTTTCTCTTTCTCTCTCTTTTAAATCCAACATTTGAACAAGCCTCATGTTTGTCTGGTTTGTTACTACTATTTGAACCATGCCTCCAGCCCTGCTTTTTGCTACTTCTTTGGAGAAGGCATCTCATGAACATTTCTTCCTAGACTGATTTCAAATCACTATCCTTTAGATTTCAGCCTCCGGAATAGTTAGGATTATAGGTAGGAGCTGCTGGGGTCCAGCAGGTTTTTGGTTCGAATCCAAACAGTAACAAGATCAAAGGGTCCAGGCTGGTAGGAATGAGCCAGAGTGAGTGAGAAGGATGGCTAGCTCTTCTGCTTGGCACTACGTTTCCTTGGTTTGCTTCTCTTGTGTATTTCTGTGATGTACATTACCTGTAGGTGCTCCAAGATGTGCTTGGACTGCTTGTAAATGTCCAGGTGTCTGCTCAGGACTTACTGAGGTCTCCAGAATCTGAGCCTCCAGCTGAACACATCTCATATTTTCATTCTGAAAGAGCAGAAGTACGTAGTGAGTGAGCCCTAGGATACCACGGGAGCCGGAGGAGGGAACCCAGGCCCCTCAAAGGAAGCTTCTGGAGCTGGCTCCAGAACTCATGGCAATGATCTTCAAGCTAGAAAACCCCTACCACCTACAGAAGACTTCCTTACAGTTCAGGGTCTCAGATTGCTCCCCAGAGCTTGTAAGAGACTGGGACCATGATCCTTCCCACCGATCAGACAGTAGTTAAGGGATCATCCAAAATTTTGTTTCTTTTCTTTTGCAGAGTTGGAGATGAACCCAGGGACTCAAATATATTCCAGGCAAGCTACCCGCCCCCCCCCCCACACCAGCTCTTCATCCAAGATTTTGTCTTCCTGATTTAGAAATGGCCTCGAGGTGCCCAATCAAAATTAGGGGGATGGGGTAAAGGAAGAATTGCTGGGGATGAACCCAAGGCCTGGCACTTATCTGGCAAGCAGATTTACCTTTAAGCGACACCCCTAGCCCCAAGAATAGACATGTAAATACCAACTGGAAGGAAAAATAGGACAGCCTCTGCCCTTGGGGAACTTGTTTTAATTGGAAGATAAGACATGTAAATGTAAAACTAAAAGTAATTGTAAAGTTGTTGTGCAAATAACCAGTTCCCTAGTTCTGTATCCTAGACTGGCTGTCAGCCTCCAGGGGTAGCAAGTTAAGATTATAGATAAGTATCACCTGGGCCTGGGAGCTGCAGGTGTAACTGGCTGAGGTTCCCGGGGAGGCTGGGTGGCTGGACAAGAAGCAGTTCCTGGACTGTAATGGCTGCCCAGATAGAAGGGAGTGAGCAGATCAAGGCCTGCTGGAACTAGGGTGTTCCCCTACCTGGGGAGGGTTTCTAGAGGAGTATGAAATCCCAAAGATAATTATGATAAAAAGTTGGGTAAAGTGCCTGGCGTCAGTGGCTCACACCTGTCATCCTAGCTACTCAGGAGGCTGAGATCTGAGGATCGAGGTTCAAAGCCAGCCTAGTCGGGAAAGTCCGAGAATCTCTTACCTCCAATTAACCATGAAAACCAGAAGTGGCGCTGTGGCTCAAGTGGTAGAGCATTAACTTTGAGCTGAAGAGCTGAGGGACAGCACTCAGGCCCAGAGTTCAAACCCCACAACTGACAAAACAAAACAAAACAAAACTTGAAGCCAGGCGCCTGGCTCACACCACTAATCCTAGCTTCTCAGAAGGCTAACATCAGAGGATCTTGGTTCAAAGCCAGAGTGGACAGAAAAGTCTTCTGAGACTCTTATCTCCAATGAGTCTCGGGAAGTAGGGGAGAGTGGCTGAAGTAGGGGAGAGCCAGCCTGAAAAAGCTAAGGGACAGTGTTCCTGATTTTGAGCTTGGTATTGTCACGCATGCGCGCGCGCACACGCACACACACACACACACACACAGTAACTTTGGGCTTGCATTTTGCAATTGTAGAAAGTCAAGGAGTCAGGATCCATTACATTAGGGATTCTTTAACTGGGCATGAAAATGACATGGGAATGAGAACCTTTGAACTGGGCCAAGGACGGAGATGCTATTAGCATTTTTTATTGGAGAGTGCAGCCGCAACTTGTTTCACAAATGAGAATGAACTTTATACTTTGAGACAGTCCAGCAATCAATCAGCAGTAGCCTAGGAATATCTATCTGTACACTACACACCTCTCTTTTCATTTAACTGGCACAGCTCCCTTGGTCCTCTGCCTCTCCTTCTTTTAAAAGTCCTGCACAATGACTTTCTTTGGAGCATTCATTTTTATCAGGTTGGAATTGGCCAACACTAAATCAAATTATGCCTCTACAGTTTGAGTTCAAATTGGTCAAAAGGAGATAAGCAATGTGTAATGCTTGAAAACAGAAGGGGGGGAGGGAGGGAGATGCAGAGGGGAAGAAAATAATAAGTAAGACCTTCCTCCAGGCTCATCCATGTAAGCTTACTTACTCAGGAGACTGAGATCAAGAAGGTCCACAATTCAAAGCCAGGCTGGGCCGAAAAGTTGGAAAAAAAACTCCATCTCCAAAATAACCAGCAAAAAAGCAGGGCTAGAGGCACGGTTCAGGCTGTAGAGCACCCACCCAGTCAGCACAAGGCCCTGAGTGCAGCACCCAGTACTGAAAAAAAAAATTAAAACTCAGATTACCCATCTGCTTGACATTACTCAGATACATACATCCTTTTTCTATGGGGAAGTGGGAGAATGGGCAAAGAAGACAATTTTAGACAATTTTGAGGGTATGTAAATGATTACACACTTGAGATTCCAGTGAAAGCCAAGGGCGTATGTGATGGGGGGGGGATTAGAACTTTTTTTGTTTTGTTTTATTTTGCATGAGATTGTGATTTCTATCTGAGGGCAGAGGGGAATGAATGGTCATAAAGATGGTCTCTTGGTTGTCTGCATGAGCCAAAGGGACACAGACTATGTTGTGTGGAAGTCTGTCCAGGTGTGTTATATTGGTGTCTTTCTTCCTGAGCTACATAATGAAGTTCCAGTGGAAAGTAACTAGGTTCTCTTTTACAGTCTGGCTTTAGTGCTGTTAGTCCTCTCACTGTGCTAGAGAGAGTATAGGGAAAGCTTGGGGGTTTGGTACAGTGGTAGAGCACACTCTTAGCATGTGCAACACTCTGAGTTAGGGACACAGCAAAAGAGAGGGAGGAGGAAGGGAGGAGGAAGGGAGGAGGAGAGTAAAGAAGGAAGGGAGGGAGCAAAGAAGGAAGGAAGGAAGGAAAGAAGGAGGGAAGGGAGAGCTACATGGATCTTGATTCTGTACTGTTTAAGGACCTTTAATGTTCTTTAGCTCACAAATCTCATCATAAAAAAGTACTGTTTTGGTGGGGCTGGGAAGGTGGCTCAGGGGTAGAGTGCTTACCTTGTATGCATGAGGCTCTGGGTTCAATTCCTCAGCACCACATAAGCAGAAAAAGCCAGAAGTGGCACTGTGGCTCAAGTGGTAGAATGGTAGCCTTGAGCTGAAGAGCTGAGGGACAGTGCCCTGGCCCAGAGTTCAGGACCTATGACCAATTAAAGAAAAAAAAATACTGTTTTGGGGTTTTGTTCTCCCAGCAGTAATGACCATCCTAATGATCATCCTGATCAAGTTATAAAAATCACTTCTAGGGCTGGGAAGGTGGCTCAGTGGTAGAGCGCTTGCCTTGCATGCCTGAGGCCCTGGGTTCGATTCCTCAGCACCACATAAGCAAAAAGAAAAAAGCCGGAAGTGGCGCTGTGGCTCAAGTGGTAGAGCGCTAGCCTTGAGCTGAAGAGCTGAGGGACAATGCCCAGGCCCAGAGTTCAGGCCCCACGACCGGACCCAAAAAAAAAAAAAAATCACTTCTAGCCCAGGCACTGCGGGCTGCCCACAGGTCGCTGCCATTGCTGCAGAGGAGCTGAGCTGGTAGGCAATGTAGCTGGCAAGCATGGTCTAGGGAAATCCCATTATTTCAGGTGTTCCTGAGGGAGAGGCAGAATCACTGGGTCAAGGTCATCGTGTTCGAAGAGCTAACATGCAGAACAAATTTGTTCTGTGTAAGGCCTTGGGAGCAGTTACTGGAGGAGCATTTCCATATTCTATAAGGCTCTACTATGACCACAGCTGACTCAACGTGAGATCAGGTCCTCAGAAAATCACAAACGAGCCCCATCAGTGGAGGGATTAGTCAAGAACAGGGCTGGCAAATGTTTTCCAGCAGGTACAAGGAAGGGATCAAGTTATTTCCTGTGGAGCCAGACACAGGTGGTCATTCCTCTAATCCTAGTTACTCAAGTGGCTGAGACCTAAAGACCAAGGTTCAAAGCCAACCCTGGAAGACGAATCTGTGAGACTTATCTCCAATGAACTAACAAAAAACTGGAGTCATGGCTCAAGTGGTAGAGTGTCCCAAGCCCTTGTGATCAGGATTTGTCCTTTTCTTTCCCCTAAATGACTTCGTTCTTTCTTACCAGTGCTGTGCAGGTCCACCACCATCAACATTGAGCGTACTTGTCATCACCCACCAGGGCTACTTCATCACAGGAAGCCTGGAACCCTCCTCTGGTACTCACAGACCGGAATATGATGGGGCTGATACCAGATGGCACTGTGAAAGGAAATTTCCTGAAGGAAAAGTTGGTTGCTCCCACCTCATGCCAAGCCATATTGGGGACATTCATCCAAAGACCTCCTTATCTTTTAGCTCTGCTCTCCTTGGTGAGCAAGTGGGCATATATGGCACTCTCACTCTGTGTGTGTGTGTGTGTGTGTGTGTGTGTGTGTGTGTGACTAGTGGGGCTTAAACTCATTGCCTCCTGCTCTTGCTTTGCTTTTTCTGCTCAAGGCTGGTGGTGCTCTACCACTTGAGCCATCCCTCCACTTCCCGCTTTTCTTTGGCAGGTTACTTCACTGAGTTCTCTGCTCCACCTGGCTTTCAGCAGAGATCCTCAGATCTCAGCCTCCCCAGTAGCTAGGATTACAGGCCTGAGCCACTGGAGTTCAGCTGGCCTCCCCCACTTCTACAAGCAAGCAGAGGTGACCTTGCAAGGTATAGAGGGGACCAAAGCAGGAACCATGTCCTGCACACACAGGACCACACAGAAACCATGGCTGGCGCCCTGGGGGAAAGCCCAGCATGATCAGCAGCAGGGTATCAAAAGAACACTCTCAGCCTAGAGTCTCACCAACCCCGTGGACCCCCACATGGCTTTTCCAGGGGAAAGAGATCTACCCACCGCTCTCCCTAAAGGACGATTTCCCCACAGGGAAGAAGGAGAGATGGAGTCTGAACAGAACAACACCCCACCCCACCTTGCACTTGTGCCAGGATCACAGGTGACAGGAGGCTGGTGCGGAGACACCCAGGCCCTTCCAGAGAACGGAGCCGGGAGCAGGAGCCAAGTTCCAGGGTTTTCCTTCTCAAGTACTTAATCCTTTTGAGGTTCCAATGAAAGCCATGCCCTAGGGTGTGGGGTGGTTTTGCTTTGTTTTATTCTAGGGC
>NW_012267251.1:11024006-11031311 GCF_000151885.1 Dipodomys ordii
GGGCGGCGCGCCACTCGGGCACCGGGCTCGCTCGGAGCCAGCAGCCGCGAGCCCGCCGGCCGAGACATGGGCTGCGACGGTCGCGTGTCGGGGCTGCTCCGCCGCCACCTGCAGCCCACACTCACCTACTGGAGCGTCTTCTTCAGCTTCGGCCTGTGCATCGCCTTCCTGGGGCCCACGCTGCTGGACCTGCGCTGCCAGACGCACAGCTCGCTGCCCCAGATCTCCTGGGTCTTCTTCTCGCAGCAGCTCTGCCTCCTGCTGGGCAGCGCCCTCGGGGGCGTCTTCAAGAGGACGTGAGTGTGCCCGCTTGCACGCCCCCTGCGGACCCTCCCCACGCCTCCGCGTCGCTGCCCTCACCCCCATCCCCGGGCCCGGTGAGGGGCTGCTGGCTCTCCCCCTGCCTCCCGGGGGAGGGGGGCGGCTTTCCAGCTTGGCCAGCTGTGCTCCGCCTCAGCCCCAGGGCCCCTCCGCCCCCACCCCAGGTCTCCCCGGAAAACTCTCTCCAGGGACTGAAGGTGACTCCTGGATCCTTTATTTGTCTTCATTCAAATCCCCACCCCCAGCGTGCCTAACCAGTCCAGGCTCCCTACCCCCCCCATCCCCCAGCCTGTGGGTAGAGGAGTGGGGAGCTCTGCGTCGGTGGGGAGGGGGGACCCCCTCTTGTGCAGTTCCTTTGAGGTTGGTGGTAGCCCCAGCCACCAGGGGCGGAAATTGGCAATGAGGTGGAAAGACATTGCCAGCTCAGAGGCAGTGCCAGGTGCCCAGGCTGGCGAGTGGTTTGACCAGGCGCCCATGAGTGGCTCCGCGCAAAGTTAACTCCACATCAATTGGCACAGGTTGTCCCTTTGCTCAGGTGGCCATGGAGCTGGTGGCTCCGGAAGGAGCCAGATCACCGTTCCTGCACCAGCCCCCGGAGGCAGAGCCTTGGGCCTCTGAGCCAGCCCGGGAGGTGCTTAGCCTCTCACCACAGCTTGGTATGGGACCTTCCTTCCTCAGTGCCTTCCCTTGCTGCTCTTCTGCCTGGGCAGAGCTCTGGACTCCTTCTGGTATGGCCCCCACTTGCTGCCCTTTTGGATACCCTGCAGAGCATCATTTTCCTGGCTAATTGGCAGGATCACCTCCCAGGGATCTTCTGGGAAAGGATCAGCCTTCGCTGTCCTATGAAGGCCAGGCTAGCATGGATGAATTACCCTCCAGAGGCTACTGGGTCATGACCCTAAATCCTGGCTCTGGCTGAGTTCTTTTCCCTGGCTGCAGGGACTCAAGCCAGCAGGTTGGCTGAGGAGGCTCAGCTCAGCTCAAGCTCAGCAAAGTTGGGCTATCCCAAAGACCTCCAGAAGGGCCAGTCCAGGCCAGAGGGCTAACTGACCCTGGGGTCCACATCTTCCTGGAGGTGTGCAGGAGGTGGTGTCCTGTGCAGGTAGACCCCAGATTACCAAACTTAAACTGTTAGGGAATAGTCACCATCACCACCCCATTTCTACCAAAGCCCTCTTAAAAATGGAAGAATTCTCTTCAGAAGCAGTTTGAGCCTTGCTTATATGCAGCAGCTGCATGGTCTAGCATTTGCTTACCATGCACAAGGCCTTGCAAAGGAAGTCTCCAGGTACCTGCCAGTGTTTTTGTGAGTTTGGTGTAGGATCAGGTGTACAGGAGATTCAGAACATCTTCAGAAAAAGCTCAAGCTCATTCTGCCTAGACATTTAATCAGAAATGAAGCAGAGTATCTCTAAATACCAGTGGGTGGTTGTTGTTGTTTGTTGTTATTGATTTAGTGTTTGTGTTTGCTGTGCTGGGAATGGAACCCAGGGCCTCAATGCATGGCTCTGCCATTGTATCACATCTCCCCCCATTCTCCGAGGTGTTTATTGCCTTGTACTTTGGTATTTTGACTTACAATGTCTTACCTACTTTTTAGGAACATGTGTAATGTAAGAGCAGGCAGGAGAATAAGGATAATTGTAAGTGACAGGTTTGCAGGTTTGTTGGTCTGAAATGAGCAAGGTACACACCAGCTGGGCCATCTCTTCCTGGCTACCTTTGTGCCCTTGTTCCCCCACTGGAACTCTGATCAGGGAGCAGAGAGGGTCCTGAACAAGGAAAGTGACTCACAGTAAAGACAAAGGCAATAGTAACAGTATGAACAAACTTCCCTGTGCATTGCTGTGTCCTGAGCACTGTTTATTCTATTTTGTTTGTATTAGCATATATTAGTTGTAGAAAGGAGTTCATCGTGGGCACTCTGCTTAGTACTGGATTTGTATCAACCTGGTTCATCTTTACCACAGTCTTGCAGACTAATACTCTTGTCTCCAGTTTACCCATAAAGCTGAAACACAGAGGCTAGGAAGTACAGCCCGGTGTGATGGTACCTGCCTAACATCTCAGCATTGGGAGACAACAGGAGGATTATGAGTTTCAGGCCAACCTGGGCTACATAGGAAGACCCAGTCTCAAAATACAAAATAGAAACAAGAACAACAAAAACTCCTGCCTGTAATCCTAGCTACGTAGGAAACAGCATAAATCTGAGGATAACAGTTCAAAGCTAGCCAAGGCAGGAAAGTCCATGAGACTTCAAGTGGAGCTGTGGCTCAAATGGTAGAGCAGCATCCATGAGCAAAAAAGCTAAAAGACAGCATGCAGGCTTTGAGTTCAATCCCACGTACTGGCACAAATAAACAAAAGCCTCATGGGAAGGCAGGTGGTTCAGGTTTAAATTCTGAACCTTAGTCCTTCCACCCCCCACCCCCCAATAAAATGTCATCACCAAGAACTCTTTCCTTCTGTAAAGAGCAAAGCACACTGCCAGTGGAAATGGAGAATGGCAGGGGTGATCCTGAGCAGAGGCAATAGTCTCACCCCTGAGCAAACTCCTGGCACTTCAGGCCATTTCCCCCTCCCCCGCCACACACACACACACTGGGGACAGTGCCTCAGCCCTGACACCTGCTCTAAAGCTCGAGGCAATCCTAAGGTCCTGCAAGGAAGTGCTTTTCAGCTTAAGTGATTACCAGCCAGTGTGTCAGGCTGGCGCTGGGAAGTGGGGGGATTGCTTTAACAAATCTCTTCGAGGGCCAGCTGTTGCGAGGGTGTGGGGGAGAGTGAGTGACGAATGACACATGGGAGAGCCGCACCTCTTTCTCTAGGGCCTGCCTACTACTTAGTCCAGATGATGGGGCTTCTAGACGCCTCCATCGGGTGGGCAGGCATTGGAGGGACAGCAAATGGAGAGCTGGACCCAGGGCAGAACTGCTCAGAGATACACCAGCCTCCCCCCCATCTCCCCTCATTCTCTTCTTTTCTTCCCCTCTCTCTCCCTCCCCCTCCTCCTCCCTTCTCCTCCCCCTCCCCCTTCTCCTCCTCCCCCTCTCTCTCACTGGCTCTGAGGCTTCTAGCAGAGACCAAGACTTGACCATGGCCACCACATGTATGGTCAAGGGAAAGGGAAGGGGCAGTGTACCAGTCAGACAGAAGAATATGAGCAAGACCTTAAGACCAGGAAATCTTTCAGCAAAGAGAAGCAAAATCCACCTGGTTGGCAGGGTGACTAGGTAGTGTGCTCTGTGGGGCGGGAATAGGGAAGGGGTATTTAGATAAAAGGTTAGAGGGTTTTTGGTTGTACTTCCTGGTCTCTTGGGACCTGTCTAACCACCTTGGGCAGCATCTCCGAGGAATCAGGGTAGAGAGGGGACAGCAGCGTTTCCCCAGCCTCCCTTTGGCCTCCTCTCTGTACACATTGGCCATATCCTTGCCATATTGGACTTCCCTTTCTTTTCTTTTTCTTAAATTCTTTCTAATCTTCAAGTCCCATCTCACTAGCCCCAACTAAGGGAAGTGCCTTGTAGCAAACCCAGTGTTCCTAGCCTATTTGTCAAGGTACTCTCAGACCTGCCCCACAAGTTACACTCCCTTACCCCTCAAAGCCCCATAATGCCCAGCGAACACAAGCTATTTCTTCTCCTTGAGCTTGGCTCTGATTGGCCTTCCTCCTAGAAATCCTCTGCCTGTACCATCAGGAGCCTGCTCACCCTGCAGCAGGCCACAGACCCATGCCACCCCTTCCTGGGCATCCAGAACCAGTTATGGCTCTTGCTTTAAAACTCAGCTAGGTGGTGGTGGCTTATGCCTGTAAATCCTAGTTACTCAGGAGACTGAGATCTGAGGACTGCAGTTTAAAACCGGGCTGGGCAGGAAAGTTTATTACACTCTTATTTCCAACAAACTACTCAGAAAAAGCCAGAAGTGGTACTGTGGTTCAAGTGGTAGGGTGTTAGCCTTGAGCAAAAGAAGCTCAAGGACATCATCTAGGCCTTAAGTTCAAACTCCAGGACCAACACATACACACACACACACACACACACACACACAGTCTCAACATGAAGTTAACACACACACACACACACACACACACACACACACACAGTCTCAACATGAAATTACCATGAGAACCAGAAAATCTACTTTTAAGTGATTTCCAAGAGAAGTTAAAAAAAATTTGCCCAATTTTACACGATTTCGTACTGAGATTTTATATATAAAGTATAAAATGTTTCCCTAAAAAAAAAACATTTGCCCACACAAAAATGTGTACATAAACATTCACAGCACTGTTACTAGCAGTAATCAAAAATTGAAACAGCCAGTCTCTCTGATATTTCTAGCTACTCAGAAGGCTGAGATCTGAGGATCATAGTTTATTGTCAGCTCAAGCAGGAAAGTCCATGAGACTCTTATGTCTAATTAATCAGCAACAAGCTGGAAGTGGAGCTATGGCTCAAATGATAGAGCTAGCTTTGAGGAGAAAAGCTAAGAGAAAGCAAAAGGCCCTGAGTTCAAGCCTTAGTACCCTCCCACCCCACCCCATCCTGCAAATGGAAACAACCTCAATATTTGTGATCAAAAGGGTGGGAAAATGGTTTATGTATATAATAACATATTGTATCATCTAGGCATTGTGCTAAGAGAACAGATCATTCACAAAAAAACTACATATCTAGAGTTCCATTTACATGACATAGCCAGCCTACGGGTATCTGTAGTCACAGAAAGTGGACTAGTGGTTGTTTAAGGCTGGAGGAGACTGGAGGTGCTAGAGGAATACCTATGAACAGATACAGGGTTTCTTTCTGAGGAGGAAGAAGAAGGAGGAGGAGGAGGAAAAGAAGAATAATATGTGGGCTGGGAAGGGGGCTCAGTGGTAGAGTGCTTGCCTTGCATGCATGAGGCCCTGGGTTCGATTCTTCAACATCACATAAGCAGAAAAAGCCAGAAGTGGTGCTGTGGCTCAAGTGGTAGAGTGCTAGCCTTGAGCTGAAGAGCTGAGGGACAGCTCCCAGGCCCAGAGTTCAAGCCCCATGACCAATTAAAAAAAAGAAGAATTTGCTAGACAAAGTCATTGAACCATATATTTAGCGAGGTGATTTTTTTTCTTTTATGCTACACAAATATTTATGAATTTTATGCTACACAAATCAATTTGGGTGTTTTTTTTTGTTGTTTGTTTGCTTTGTTTTTGATGGTATGGGAGTTTGAACTCAGAACCTTGCTCTTGCTAATCAAGTGCTCTATCAGTGAGCCACGCCTCCAATCCTGTTTTATACTGGTTATTTTTGAGGCTTCATTCCTGCCCAGGAATGCACCTGAACCACATAATCCTCTTATTGGTTTGCTTCCTGCCCAGGTGAGATGACAGACACTCACCACCACACCCGGCTTCTTCTGTTGAGAGGGAATCTCATGAACTGTTCTGCCCTGGCTGCTCTATAATTTCCACCCTCCTCATCTCAGCCTCCAACGAGCTAGGATTTACAGTGGAGCTTTTTTGTTTGTTTTTTGTTGGTCATGGGGCTTAAACTCAGGCCCTAGGTGCTGTCCCTGAGCTCTTTTTCTTCAAGACTAACACTCCAGCACTTTGAGAGTCTCACGAACTTTCCTGCCCAGGCTGGCTTTGAACTGCGGCAATCCTCAGCTCTCAGCCTCCTGGGTTGCTAGGATTACCACACCTGGCTATAGTGTGTTGTTGTTGTTATTCTTTTCAATTTAAAAACTTTTCCAATCAATTAATTAATTTGCGCATTCAACAAATGTCTCTTAAGCCAGACTTTGTTTTAGGACAGATAATGTCAAGACCCCTGTTGTCCTAGAGCTCATGTTCTAGAGAGGAATATTAGATTGATCAGAAGAAGGAAATGAAGCAGAGCAGGAATGGAGAATGCCAGGGTTGAGACCGGAACTTCTTTACCTTGGTGCTCAGGGACGGTCTTTCTGGGGAGGTGACATTAGAGCTGATTGCTGAGTGACAGGAAAGAGCCAGACCTGGGAAGAATGGGAGATGTTTTATGCAGACAGCCGGCAGGTTAAAGTCTAAGGTGCATACACTTCCCCCAGTTCAAGATTCAGGGTGGTCCTGCTTTAGATTGGGACCTCCCCCAAAGATGGGCTGGTTTGCCCCTCCCCTGGATCCCCCATGATTTAGCTCAAGCCTCTGAACGAGCTGAGAGGTTTGTAAATGGCTTCAGATAGGACCACCTACCACCTCCCCTGGGATGCCCTGTGTCCAGAACCCCATGCCATTCATTCAAGACTTTGCATGCCCCTTTGAGTTGGAGAGGGGCAGCCCTCACCATCTCCCTTCTGCTGTCTGTCTTGGTCCTCAAAGGAGGTGAGGGACAAGGGGTCCTAAGACTCCCCCCTGTGACCAAGAAGCTCCTGAGCTGGACCATGAGGATGTCTCAGCCACCAGACCCGCAGCCAGTCCTGGTAGTATGGGGCTGGGCTTCAGTGGCCTTCTTCCCAATGAAGAGCTGCAGAGCAGTGGGCCTTCCCACCACCTGCCCTTTTCACCACACTTGGAAGCAGGACAGGGGCCCAAGGCAGGGCCAGGTCGAGGTGTGACTTGGGCACATGACCACTTGGGTAAGGCAGATCGCCAAGGTGAACCAGGGTCAGCAGTGAGTTCAAGGGTACAGAGTTGCCCGGCGGGGAACTCCAACAGGCACAGCCAGGCTGCAAGAGGGAGGACCCCGCTCTCGCCCTTCCCCTCCCCCATCTGCCCCTCTACAAAGAGACATTAATAAGTAACTTGGCCATTTCTCAGGCATCTTGACATAGGTTTCCTAGGCCTGGGGGAAGGAGACTTCTCTTGTAATTGGCCCAAATAAACAGTGTGTGTATGTGGGGGTGGGGGGGGACAATGGTGTACTTTCTTTGCCTTTGCCTATATTGGGAGTCAAGACTCAGGTCTCAACTCAATTAATTCATTCTTTCTTTTTCTTTCCTCCTCCTCCTCCTCCTCCTCCT
>NW_012267251.1:11031756-11075786 GCF_000151885.1 Dipodomys ordii
AAAAAAATAAGAGTCTCACAGACTTTCCTGCTTAGGCTGGCTTAGAACACGATGCTCAGATCTCAGCCTCCTGAGTAGGGAGGATGACAGGCATGAGCCACCAGTGCCCAGCTTCAACTCAGTTCTGTGTCACTGTCTTCATGCTAGGCATCCGTTTCCTGATCCCTAAAATGAGCAGGACTCTAAAGTCCTTGCAGTCACCTTAGCCAGGACACTGGGACTAGCTTCCTAATGTCACTGCAGAGGGGGTGGCAGCTGGGCTAGAGATGGGCCTGGGAGGAAAAGGAGCAGACACTGATCCCTGCCCTCTTTTCCTGGGCACATAACCCCGGGCCCAGAACCAGCTTTAGGGGTGAGCACTGGGAAGGACGCTGGCCAGCAGCCCAGGGAAGGAGAGCATGCTGGCCCCATGTTGCTATAGGGGAAACTGGCTCAGAAGAGTCTCTAGAGGTGGGCCTAGAAGCCCATCTTCTGATTACTTGTCCCATTACATCCTTGTTACCAAGTCTTTTGACATTATTCCATCATTTTCAATTACTGCCATTCCTGGATGGGGCCATTGACCAAACCATTTACAACAGGCAATGGATATAGCTCAGTCTGGCTCTAGGATGTGTGCAGGACTTTTTTCTTGATATCCATGTATTATTCTGAAGACATTTGTACAGGCCCGTTTGGGAAACTACCCAGGCACACAGCCCTGCTAAAGCAACTAGGGAGGGTGGGATCCAAAACCAAGACTTCCTGTGGAACAAATGTCCCAATTTGGATCCTTAGATCCCAGGCCTTGTGTGGGCTCATTCCTCTCTACCAGCTGCAAGCAGCTGGCTCCAATCTCAGCTCAGAGCCTGGAGGGAGGTACAGGAAGGATTCCTATGCCTGCTTTATCACTGGGCCAAGGGCAAAAACAAAAAAACAAAAAAAAGCCTCATGGGCATTTTTTTCTGGAATGACAGGGTGAAAGGGATCATGGGTACAGCAGGCTTCTCAGTTCCCTTCTCCTGAGCCTCTTACAGATCACCCCAACCTTCTTTGTTTATTAATAATATAATTATTCCAGCCGGGCCCCAGAGGCTCACACCTGTAATCCTAGCTACTCAGGAGGCTGAGATCTGAGGATCATGGTTCAAAGCCAGCCAGGGAAGAAAAGTCCATGAGACTCTTATCTCCAATTAACCACCAGAAAACTGGAAGTGGTGCTGTGGCGCAAGCAGTAGAGCACTTGCCTTGGGCTGAAGAGCGCAGGGATAGTGCCCAAGCCCAGAATTCAAGCCCCATGACCCACCAAAAAAATGCGCGTGCATGTGTGTGTGTGTGTGTGTGTGTGTGTGTGTACTTCCGTGTGCTGGTAACAGGGCTTGAACTCAGGGCCTTCTACTCCCTCTCAACCCTTTCACCTTTCAACTTTTTTGCTGAAGGCTGTTGCTTTACCACCTGATCCACACTTCCAGTCCAGCTATTTTGCTGGTTAATTGGAGATAAGAGTCTCATAGACTTTTCTGCCCTGGCTGGCTTTGAACAGCAATCCTAAGATCTCAGCCTCCTGAGTCACTGGGATTTATAGACATGAGTTACCATGGCCTGACCACATTATCCGTCAACTCTGTCTCTGCCACCCCCATCAGATAATCTAGCAATACTCCTGCATCAGTGTCTGACCGTCTCCAGTCCCTTTCCTAGGCCTCCCTGAGTGGGTGGCTGATCAGAGATCCCTCAGGCACTGTCCTGTTTCACCAGCAACATCCTCAGCCTGGACTGAGTAGCCTTGTCAGGGCCACACACAGGGGGCTGGGCCTGGGTTTCACAGGGCACAGCAGTAATACAGTGGGAAGCATGTTTGTGCTACTGTAAGGCCAGCGTTCAGTAGCAGCATCTGGAGCTGTGCTGACACCAGCAGGTGCATGCTCTCCATCCAAGGCTTCAGAGCCCTGCTGATCAAAGACCTCTTACTGTCACCTCTCTGCCCTTGTCTGGCTGGTCCATGACCAGCACCTGATGTGCATGCATGTGCACACACACACGTGCACACATGCATGTACATACAGCATGAATCCAGGACACCGGGGCTGGTCCAAACTATATAGCTACTTAGTTAAGCACCCCCCATGGGTCAGATAGCGTAAGTGTGAAGTCTCCTCCACAGTGTTACAATGTACACGGAGCATCTGAGACAGTATAAACAAACACTAGTGGTTCTCATGTACACCATCAGGCTAGTTATTATGCACCGCTTCCGTTCCCACACCTCCCCCAGTTCCTTCCTATCTCAGTTGACTGACCCCAGCTCCCATCCCCTCCGGACTTTGCCCATGCTGACTGCTGTACCCAGCCTCTTGCATTCAGGTGCTTCCTTTCCCTCCTCCCTGCCTCCTTCCTTCCTTTCCTTCTTTTCTTCCTCTGTCTGTCTGTCTGTCTTGGTGGGGCGAAGGATGGAACCCAGGGCCTCACCAATGGTAGTAGGTGCCAGGCAAGTGCCTTACCAGTCCTAACCTGGTTGTTTATTCTTATTTTCATGTTGTTTGTCTTTTGTTGCTTGTATGTGTGTGTTGTTGTTTGCCTTTGCTTTTATGCCAGTCCTGGGGCTTGAACTCAGGGCCTTGGCACTGGTTCTACGCTTTTATGTTAAAGGCTGAACACTCTACCACTTGAGTCACAGTTCTACTTCTGACTTCCGTGGTAGTTCATTGGTGATAAGAGTCTCATGGACTTTTCTTTTTTCTTTTTCTTTTTTTTTGTCAGTTGTGGGGCTTGAACTCTGGGCCAGGGCGCTGTCCCTCAGCTCTTTAGCTCAATATGAGTGCTCTACCGCTTGAGCCACAGCGCCACTTCTGGTTTTCTAGTGGTTTATTGGAGATAGTCTCACGGACTTTCCTGCCCAGGCTGGCTTTGAACCATGATCCTCAGATCTCAGCCTCCTAAGTAGCTAGGATTACAGGTGTGAGCCACAGGTGTCCAGCCTTACCTAGGTCTGTTTGTTTTTTTTTCATAAGGTAATAATGAGAAGGTGTTAATTCTTTGAGAGAGCATTTGCATTTGACCTGAAGTTTCCTTCCATTACTACAAAGTGGTCAGGGAAGCGGTGGAAATGCAGTGTCTGTCACTGGAGGGGGGGACACTTGAGGGTGTTCATAGGGGTCATCTTAACTATCCCTGAGGTTGGGCCACCCAGAAGGCTGCCTGGCCTGTGTTTGTTTGTTTGTTTTTTGTCAGCTGTGGGGCCTGAACTCGGCCTGGGCACTGTCCCTCAGCTCTTCAGCTCAAGGCTAGTGCTCTACCACTTGAGCCACTTCTGGCTTTTTCTGCTTATGTGGTGCTGAGGAATGGAACCCAGGGACTCATGCATGTAAGGCAAGCACTCTACCACTGAGCCACCTTCCCAGCCCCTGGCCTGCCTTGTATGTGTGTGTGTGGGGGGGGGTATTGTGAGAGGTCAGCAGTATCCTTGCACCCCTGCATCTGTACCAGGTACCCAGGAGGAGGACCTGAGGCATGGGGACTGCTCCTGTGTGCAGCAAGAGGTGCCCGGTGGTCCAGTGGCCATCACCCAATGGGCAGAGGGACAGAGAGCCAGCTGTCAGGGCTGGAGACTGTCAGAGCAGGGAGAGCCAGGGTGGGACCAGAACAGCCAGCAATTCCTTAGCAGGACCTTCTTTTCCATGTGTCTTCTCAGGCCTTACAGTATTCCCCTCCCCCCCCCCCCCCCCCCCCCCCGCCACTCCCGCCAGGCTGTGTGCAGGGAACAGACAAGGGTCATGAAAAGCAATCTCCCTGACAGATCAGCCAGGAAATGAGAAAATAACAAAATAACGAACTGCAGCTATCAACAGAGCTCTTCTGATAGAGGATTTAATCAGATATGGGCTTGGATGTGGTGGCTGAGAGCCAAGTGGGTGGGTGGAGGCTTGCTCCAGCAAATGACACAGCGGCTGGGTAGCTGGAGGCCTCTCTCTTCCCAGTGTTGGAAACTTGTGGAGAGGTGTCCCTGTACCCTTGCCCACCTCCAGCTTTTCATAATCCAAGAAAGTTCTTCCACAACTTACAGAACCGTGTGTGTGTGTGTGTGTGTGTGTGTGTGTGTGTGCTGGACCTTGAATTCAGGGCCTGGGCACTGTCCCTGAGCATTTTTGCTCAAGGTTAGCACCCTACCACAGCACCACATCTGCCATTTTGGTGGCTGATTGGAGACAAGAGTCTCATAGACTTTCCTGCCTGGGCTGGCTTCAAACCATGATCCTCAGGTTGCAGCTTCCTAAGTAGCTAGGATTACAGATGTGCACCACCAGCATTCAACATCCAGAACCTTCTTGATGCCCAAGTTCCTCATCCCCATTAGCCTTGCAGACAGGTCCCAGAAAATGCCAGACACAGAGCCCCTGACTCCTGCCTGCTAGAAGGGTCATCACATCGCCCAAATACCAGGCTGTGGCGTTGGTTCTGGTGGCTCAGGCCTGTAGTCCTAGTCACTCAGGAGGCTGAGATCTGAAGATCATAGTTCAAAGCCAGCCCAGGCAGGAAAGACTGTGAGACTCATATCTCCAATTCACCACCAGAAAACCAGAAGTGGAGCTGTGGCTCCAAGTGGTAGAGTGCTAGCTAGCTTTGAGCACAAAAATGCAAAGACAGTGCCCAGGTGCTGAGTTCAAGCCCCATGACCGACAAAATAATAATAATAATAATAACATCTAGGCATGGTGTCAAGCTGCATGTCATGACATCTGTGGGATTAGGATTGTCCTGAGGAGATAGGAACCTTCCACAGCTTGTCCACACCCCCACAGCGGGCTCCCTCCCACCTCTACCACATGGGGGAAGAGTCTGGGCTTCCCAAGCCACTGGCCAGTGGTGGGCTGGAGCGGGAGCCTCATCCCAAGGCTCTGAGCCCCTCCACTGACCCCAGCCCTCCCCTGCCCCAGCCTGGCCCAGTCATTATGGGCTCTCTTCACCTCCACCCTGGCCATCTCCCTGGTGTTTGTGGTCATCCCCTTCTGTGGAGACGTGAAAGTGCTGGCCTCTGTCATGGCACTGGCCGGCCTGGCCATGGGCTGCATCGACACAGTGGCCAACATGCAGCTGGTGAGAATGTACCAGAAGGACTCGGCCTTCTTCCTCCAGGTGAGTGAGCCGAGCGGGGAGTTCCCTGGGCCACATGGCTCCCTGCGGGCCTCGGGCCTAGGGCTAGAGTGGAGACTGAGCCCAGTAAAACAATTCACCCCCCCCCAGAAATCCCTGGGGGGAAGAGAGGAGGGGAGGGTTGCCTTAGGAGCCCCACTTGGAAGGAATCTCTTTATTGTTTCCTTCCTGGTGGGGGAGACAGTAGATGTAACAGCCTCAGATGAGGGTTAAGACTGGGAGAGGAGGGCTGGGAAGGTGGCTCAGTGGTAGAGCGCTTGCCTTGTAATGCATGAGGCCCTGGGTTCGATTCCTCAGCACCACATAAGAAAAAAGCCAGAAGTGGCACTGTGGCTCAAGTGGTAGAGTGCTAGCCTTGAGCTGAAGAGCTGAGGGACAGCACCCAGGCCCAGAGTTCAGGCCCCCCACGACCGGACACAAAAAAAAAAAAAAAGACTGGGAGAGGAAGAGGACAAGAAAGAGGGGACCACCCTCTCCCCCAGGGCCCCTAGAGGGTGGTAAGAAGGGGTTCTTCCTCCTCTCTTCTCCTGCCTCTCTTCCTCCCCTCTCCAGAGCCAGGCTCCCTAGTTGGGTACAAGCTGAAGCCAAGGGGAAGTTCCCGCCCCCCAACATACTGAGTGGAAGTCTAAAATCTGACCCCTCCCCATCCGCAGGTGCTGCATTTCTTTGTGGGCTTCGGTGCTCTGCTGAGCCCCCTGATCGCTGACCCCTTCCTGTCCGAGGCCAACTGCTTCCCTGACAATAGCACCGCCAATGGCACCTCCAGAAGCCACCCGTTCCACACCTCCAGGGTCCTAGGCCAGCACCGCGCAGGAGCCCAGCCTTGGTCCAACCAGACCGTCCCTGGGCTGCCCACCAAGGAGGGGGCCGAGACCCGCGTGTCCTACGCCTTCTGGATCATGGCCCTCATCAATGTGAGTGTGATGGGGGCGGACCCGGTGACCTCACGTGCATCCCGTGCCCCACCCCCACCCAGCTCCCATGGTACAGACGAGATTCTGAGAAACATGCCCGGGCTGAGGTGTGCCCCCAGGAGGCCCGAGGGACGGAGAACTGGCCTGCTGGGGCCATGGCTAAGGTCCCTCAGTGGGGTACAGCGGAGGCTGGGGGTGGAGACAAGATGGCCGCAGAGGGCCGGGCCTGTAGCATAGAAGCAGAGGGAAGACGCCACCTTCTCTCAGTGACTGGGCCATAAGGACACCCCCTATGGGTGTAAGGTAAATTAAAGTAGGTTGCTGATAAATGAGAATGCCACCTGGTATTCAGGCAGGAAGAGAAGTTTTATTTCTGAACTGCTGAGGGGCCATGCGTGGTGGAGAGCACATGGCTGTGGGAGGGGTGCAGGGCAGGGGCGGGGGAGGAGAAAGCATGGCCAGGTGGGCAAAAGGTGTGGCCACACTGGGTTCGGATGTGACCTCAGAGTCTCAGGCTTGACTGGAGTTGGCCCAGGAGGTGACCTGGGAGGAGGGGGAGGTGACTTCTTCCAGGTGTGCCGGTTGCCTAGGTGATCAGGTACTGATCAGGTACTGGGCAGAGACTTAACCAAGAGGGGGGAGGTGTCTGCCCCGCCTTCCTGGGGTGGACCTTACAATGGGGTCTCTCACTTTAGTCCAAATTGGAGCATAGAGCAGGTGGTGAACCCCCCACACCCCAGCTTGAGCAGTGTCCCTTGGCCTCCTGGAGCATGGCGCTTGGGTGGCAGCCTGTCGGGGGACCGAGGCCCCACTTGTCTCCCTGGTGCAGAGCCTCTTGGTGCCAGGCTGACTTGGCCTTCCAGGGGTATTGTCTACCCTGAAAGGAGCCCTCGAGCCCCACCCCACCCCACCCCAGTTTTGCTGAGCAGCAGCCCCAGAGAAGATGTTACAACCTTCCCTGGCTCAAGGCCTGGAGAAAGGTCTAGAAAAAGGGAAGTAGAGCTGGCAGCCCTGACTCCCAGACCGACCAAAGTCATTGCTCCTCTGTAACCCCTCTTTCCTGTGCCAGAAACTCCTGGGGGGCTCTCATCAATGCACCAGCGCCCTCTGTTTCTTCCCCTTTCTGCCCAGCTCTGTCATTGTTTGAAGCAATGAAGCTCTGGGCCTGTGTCTTAAGGGTGGGGCTTGCAGAAGGAGAGGCTACTCTGCAGGCTGGCAACCCCAAGGCCCTGCTCAGGCCCGGGGTTTCCTCTCTCTCTTGCATACATCCAGCCGGGGGAGTGGGGTGTGTGTGTGTAACTTGTGTGCCATAAGGATTTCCACATTTTCCCCCTGGATTGTATGTGAAAATGAAGGAAGGAAATGAGGCTGTGCATACAGTGGACGTGGCCATGCTCACCCACATGGCATTAGCTGGCATTGGGCTGGCACTGGAGCTCTGAGTGCTGCCAACCAAACTGCCACTGGGAAGCCTTTCCCACCCACCTCCCTGGAAAACCCCACTTGAGTGACCTCCCTCCCCAGCTGTGTCCGCCTGGCCTTCTCCCAGGCCTCTGCCTCTGCAGGCCTCAGTATACATTTCCTGTTTCCCTAGCAACCAGTTCTCCCCACCCCCACCCCCAGTCAGGCCTGGACTCCCTGGGGACACAGACCTGGTCTCTTCCCACTCCCTCCCGGCTTCACAGCTGCCAGAGGCTGTCCAATCGCGACTTGTGTTGTCCTTGCTTCGGGAGATGGCATTCACTAATGTAATCCTGGCTGATCTTGAACCCCTGGACTTAAGCCATCCTCCCAGCTTCACCTCTCCATAGCTGGGATTATAGGTGTGTACCACCATATCCAGCCTTGACCTTGACTTTTTGTTTGTTTGTTTTTGCCAGTCCTGGGGCTTGAACTCAGGGCCTGGGCGCTGTCCCTGAGCTTCTTTTGCTCAAGGCTAGCACTCTACCCCTTGGGCCTCAGAGCCACTTCTGGCTTTTTCCACTTATGTGGTTCTGAGGAATTGAACCCAGGGCATCATGCATGCTAGACAAGCACTCTACCACTAAGCCACGGTCCCAGCCCTTACCTACTTTTGAGTGTATGCAAAAGCTCTCAGAATCGCTCTTGGGCTTTACCCCTGCTTGTCTAGAGGAATTGGAGGGGATCCCCCAGGGCAGCAGCAAGTCAGCTTCCATCTCTGCCTGGCCTCAGTGACGGTGCTCACCGACCTTCAGAACTTCTGCAGCTGCATGGGCTGCTCCCCTTCCTAAGCAAAAGGAGCCGAGCTGCAGCTGAGCACGGAGGACTGCGCTGAGACCCGTCAAAGAGCTTCGGGGTTCAAAGCCAGCCAGGGCAAGAAAGTCCATGAGACTCTTATATCTCCAATGAACCACCAGAAAAAAACAGAAGTGGCCACTGTGGCTCAAGTGGTAGAGCACTCACCTTGAGCTGGAGAGCTGAGGGACAGCGCCCAGGCCCAGAGTTCAAGCCCCACGACTGACAAAAAAATAAAAAAGAGCTTCGGGGTGGCAAGCTTGGTTAGATCTAGGCGGGGCCCCCGAGGGAGGAGGTGGCAGCTTCTCCAGGCAACCTCGGAGGAAGTGCTCTGGGGAGTTCAGGGGAGACTAAGTGTCTCACCGTAATGAGCACAGACCTGAATGTTGACATGCGTCTGGCGTGATGGTGCACATGCATTTGTTAACCAAAAGGAATGTGTGTGTGTGTGTGTGTGTGTGTGTGTGTGTGTGTGTGTTCTAGCCTTAGACACACCAGGTACAAAGCAGAGTGAAGCAGAGCTCTATGCCCTCTGGGCAGGGCAGTGCTGGGCAGGACCTGAGATGGAGGCGTTCCCAACACAGCCGGAACACCAGGCTGTAACCGCACCCTGCTCCAGCCAGCCGCATGGCTAGGACTCCTTGCCTCCTGGGTCCAGGCTTTGAAAAGCCTTTCTGTCTTCTCAAGGAAATGGGTATGACAAGGGTTGGGCAGCATTTACCTCAAGCCTGCAGGGGTTGAGGGGCCTGGTTAGTGGACTGGAGCTGACTGTTGGTTTTGTTTGGTTTGCTAGTCCTAGGACTGGAACTCAAGGCCTTGAGAGCTGTCCCTTAGCTTTTATTTTTGCTCAAGGCTAGCACTCTACCCCTTGAGTCACAGCTTCACTTTTTTGGTGGTTCATTGGAAATAAGAATCTTGTAGTCTTTCCTGGCTGGGCTGGCCTTGAACCATGATCCTCAGATCTCAGCCTCCTGAGTAGCTAGGGTTGCAGGGGTGAGCTGCCAGTGCCCGGCTTTGGAGCTGGCTCTTTGCTGAAGTGGGAGCCACGTGGCCATACTATATGCCGCATGGGGGTTGCAGCACAAGGGGTGGGGGAAGACCGAGCCTGACCTGACCCTCCTCCGCCCCCCAGCTTCCAGTGCCCCTGGCTGTGCTTTTCCTGCTGTCCAAGGAACGGCTGCTCACCTGCCCCCAGAGGAAGCCCTTGCTCCTGCCGGCGGACGAGCTGGCCCTGGAGACACGGCCCCCCGAGAAGGAAGACACCTCCTCGCTACCCCCAAAGTTTCAACTCTACCCAGGTGGAGGGGCCCCTGTGAATGATCCCAGTCTCCAGGCCCGCCCTGGGGGTCATGGGTAGAGCAATCTTGGGCCCTGATAGGCTCATGGGACAGGAGGCGTTCACCTGGCCCAGGCCCTGGCTGTGTTACCTTGGGGAAATGACTTGGCATCTCTGAGTCAGTCGAGGTTGGCCAAGGACTGGGACAAGGACGCAGGCTGCTGCTCACGGAGGCGGTCAGGGGCTGGCCCGCCAGGACCTCTCTGTGTCCTGACCCAGGGTGCCCAGGAAGGGAGCCTCAGCCCTGTTCTTCCCGCCTCCCCCAGGGCACGAGGACCTGTTCAGCTGCTGCCAGAGAAGGAACTTCCGGGGAGCCCCTTGCTCCTTCTTTGCCATCCATATCTCAGCGGCCCTGGTGCTGTTCATGACGGACGGGATGACGGTGAGCCTGTCCGAGCATGCGTGGACGGCGGGGGCGGGGGGGGGGGGCTCCATCTCCACACCGGGCCTGGACAGCAAGGGAAGAGAGAAGCATGGAGTCTTCTAGACCTCCTTCTGGGGTCTGCAGGTTCTTCATGGGCTCCTTGGCGGTGATGTCCCCCCCTCCACACCCCAAGTTTGTTTACCACCCACTGGAAGCCCAGGCTCTCTGTCTCGGCCAGTTGTTTGGATCATGGCTGGCCTGTTTTTATTTTTTGTCGGTGGGTTGTTTGTTTTACTGGTTATCGGGGATCTGCATTTTTCAGGGGGGCAGAGTCCTGTTCTTCCGGTTAGAGGGCAGGGCGCCCAGCTTGCTGCTGTGCTGTCAGGCCTCACTGCTCAAGCTTGCAACTGGCATGAGCCACGGGCGCCGCCGGGCTCTGTGGCTCACGCCGGTCATCTTAGCTACCCAGGAGGCTGAGGTCTGAGGATCTCAGTCTGGAGCCCATCTAGACAGGAAGGTCCAAGAGACTCTTATTTCCGGCTATTAGCTTCTACCAAATTGCCGGAAGTGGAGGTATAGTTCAAGGATCACCCTGAGATAAAAACACAAGACCCTATCTTAAAAATAACTTCAGTTAGCCGGGCGCCGGTGGCTCACATCTGTAATCCTAGCTACTCAGGAGGCTGAGAGCTGAGAATCGAGGTTCAAAGTCAGCCCAGTCAGGAATGTCCATAAGACTCTTAATCTCCAATAAACCACCAGAAAAGCGGCAGTGGCACTGTGGCTCAAGTGGTAGAGCACTAGCCTTGAGCTGAAGAGCTGAAGGACAGCGCCCAGGCCCAGAGTTTGAGCCCCACGACCGACAAAAACAAATAAAATAACTTCAGTTATTGAAGGGCTGAGGGTAGGTTTGAGGTGATAGAGCACCTGCCTGCCAAGCACAAGGCCCTTAGTTCAAACAAACAAAAACCCAAATGACCTAGTGAAAAGTACTGGAGAACAGACTTGGTTGACGTCCAGCTCCCAAAGTGACCTTGGGTGACCTTCTCCCTGCTCTCTCCAATCTGAAAAACGAGAGGTGTGCACAGCGTTCTCTTTTAGCTACGGAGCAAGCACCTGTCTGCCCAAACCCCCAGGGAGCTGTAGAGACCCACCTGGGGGGCCCCCCTCCACCTCCGCACCTCAGCTGCTAGCCTCAGCTCCAGCCTGGCCCCTGGCTCCTGCTGAGCCTCTGGAGACAGGGTCAGTTGGTCCTCCTGTCAGCCCCTGACTTGTGCCCAGGCCGGGCTCAGGTGTGCTCAGCAAGGCCTGCTCCCCACAGGGGGCGTATTCTGCCTTTGTGTACAGCTATGCAGTGGAGAAGCCGCTGTCCGTTGGACACAAGACAGCCGGGTACCTCCCCAGTCTCTTCTGGGGCTTCATCACCCTGGGGCGGCTCGCCTCCATTCCCATCTCCTCCAGAATGAGGCCAGCCACCATGGTGTTCGTCAACGTGGTAAGTGGCCATGCCACCCCTACCTACAGACCCGCGACGCGCTGCTTCTGTCTACCACTGCCCCAGGACAGTTGCTTGGGTTTACGTGGCTAATGGGAAAAATAGAAGAGTGAGGGCAGCATCCAGGGAGCTGATGTCCCCCGAGCGCAGACATGGGAGGGAGAGGCCTGGGCGCTGGTGGACTGGGAAAGAGAAAGATTCTGACATGTTTCCTGCTGTAAAGTTGATTCAAGCATGGAAAAGAATGACTAGGGTGTGAGCAGCTACAGGGAAGGACCCCAGCGGCTCAGCTCTCCGTCCCTGGCATGCTTCCGGAGGCAGAGGATTCCTCTGGCTGGCGCTGCAGGCTGCATCCCCAGCCGGCAGAGCCGCTGCTCTGGGCCTGCGGTGGGTGTATGGCTGCAACCGTGTGGGAGTGTGGTGAGGAGGCTGCTCACCTCACAAGCCAGAAGCAGGAGGCAGGAGACCCACAGTCCCTTTCCAGGGCTTGCCAATGACCTAGGGGCCTCCCGTGAGGCCCCACCACCTCCTAGAACACTGTTCTGGTGACCAAGCCTTTATCGCACGGTCTTTCAAGATTGGAACTATAAGCCAGTCACTGGCTACTCAGAAGGCTGAGATCTGAGGATCCAAGTTCAAATCCTGCCCAGCAGGAAAGTCCATGAAACTCTTATCTCCAGTGAACCATACCAGAAAACTGGAAGTGGTGCTGTGGCTGGGAGTGGTAGATCACTAGCCTTGAGAGAAAAAGCTCAGGGAAGGTGTTCAGGCCCTGAGTTCAAATCCCATAACTGACCAAAAGAAAAAAAAAAAAGGATAGCAAGAATGCTGCTTTGTTCTTTTCCTGGAGAGCCAAGTTTTGTTTTGTTTTGCTTTGCTTTGTTTTGTTGGAACTTGAACTCAAGGCCTTGCACTTGCTATTTTTGGTGGTTATTTTGGAGATGGGGTCTTGTGGACTTTTTCTGCCCAGGTTGGCTTCAAACCATGATCCTCCAGATCTCAGCCTCCTGAGCAGCTAGGATTACAGGCGTGAGCTGCCAGTACCTGGCAGAACCAAGTTTCTTAGTTTGCTCATTTCATTTTTTTTTTGTCAGTCGTGGGGCCTGAACTCCGGGACTGGGCACTGTCCCTCAGCTCTTCAGCTCAAGGCTAGAGCCCTACCACTTGAGCCACAGCGCCACTTCTGGCTTTTTCTGTTTATGTGGTACTGAGGAATCGAACCCAGGACCTCATGCATGCAAGGCAAGCACTCTACCACTGAGCCACTTTCCCAGCCCTTAGTTTGCTCATTTCTTGTGTTTGAAGTACTCTTCAGTGACATCCTCAACCTGAGATTTTTTGCAGTTCACTGCTACATAGTGGCAGCCAACAGAGGCTGGATGGCTTCTTCGTGTTTCCTGCACATTTCTGCCAGTTCAGAGCTGCACTGGAACTAGTCTAGTTGGCCTTAATGGCTTCTTGAATCCCCTGCTCTAGACAATGGCCATTGCACAGGACCATCAGGAGACCTCTTGAAGAACAGTATTAGCCTACTCAGTAGTCCATTAGCCTATTCAGCAGAGCCATTTGGCTAGGGCCCTGGGTTTCAAAAGAAGCTGAATCTTTTTTTTCCTCCACAATCTTCAAATCAGGGCATTGCACTTTTCAGACCAGTGCTACCACCTGAGCCACGTCCCCAGCCCTTTTTTTGCATAAGCCCATTGTTCATGTAAGGTCCTAGCCTCAGACTTCAAAACTCTTAGCAATATCTACTGGATATCTGGGATTATAGGTGAACACACACCACCAGGCCCAGATTATTTGTTGAGATGGGATCTTGCTAAATGTAGCAAAGTCTTGCCCAGGCTGGCTTTGAATTTCAATCCTCCTATGCCTTCCAAGTAGCTAGGATTACAGGTGTAAGCCACCATGCTTGGCCCTGAAACTAAATATATTCTTGTTTTGTTTTGAGTGCTGGGGATTAAACCTAGGGCTTCACACATGCTAAGCACATGCTCTGCCAATGAACTAGATCCAGAACATAACCAAGTCCAGGACCTTTCCCCTCAAAGCTGTAGAATACTATGGAAGATCGTCATCTCTTAGGACTGCATGACATGCCCACACAGAACTGGGGGATAGTTCAGTGGTAGAACACTCAGCTGGTATGCCTGCGGTCCTGGGTTCTATCCCAGCATCTTCTCTCTCTCTCTCTCTCTCTCTCTCTCTCTCACACACACACACACACACACACACACACACACACACACAGAACCTTCCTGTGTCTCTTTGAGCTTGACTAGGAACATTGCAGTGTTGCAGTTCCTGGTCAGTCCACAAGGTGGCGATCAAGTCACACAGCTCTGCTCTGCTCCTGGAGCAGGGAGAGAGGGAATCCCTTGGTTTTTCCTTTCTCCTGGGATACCTGCCCAGCTTTCTGGTTCCTAATGGCCTCCACTTCTGCAACAGGTGGGCGTGGTGGTGACATTCCTGTTGCTGCTTATTTTCTCCTACAATGTCATCTTCCTGTTTGCGGGGACAGCGAGTCTGGGCCTGTTCCTGAGTAGTACCTTCCCGAGCATGCTGGCCTACACGGAGGACATTCTCCAATACACAGGTGAGTGTCGGGGACGCCTCCTCTCCTGCACCGGTCTTCCTGTGCGTCTTCCAGCAGGAGGGTCCCTACCCCACCTCCTGACTGGCAGGGGCATTTTCATAAAGGAGGACGGCTGCCACTTCAGGCCACACGGGCACTTAGCCATTCTTTCCCATTTTATTTTTTATCCATGTGGGAATATCTCTGGATATGCTGACATAGTGTGCATCAGGGGTGTGCCAAATTCAAAGCAAAAACTTATTACCCCTTTCCTTAGCCTCCCTGCTAAGTGTGTTCAGATGAGATCCATTGTGTGTGTGTGGGGGGGGGGGGCTTGAGCTCAGGCCTAGGCACTCTCCCTTAGCTTTTTTGCTCCATACTAGTGCTATACCACTTGAGCTACAGTTCCACTTCTGGCTTTTTGGTGGTTAATTGGAGATAAGAGGCTCATGGACTTTGCTGCCTGGGCTGGCTTCGAACTATGATCCTCAGATCTCAGTCTCCTGAGCAGCTAGGATGATAGATGTGAACCACTGGCACCACATTGTTTTCAAAATACACTAGTTTGCTTATTCATTTTGGTGGTCTTTGGGTTGAAACTCAGGGCCTGGAGCTGCTTAGGCAACTCTCTACCACTTAAGCCACATCTCCAGCCTTAAGTGTTTCTTAATTATGAAAGCAGGGCTAGAGATATAGCTCAAGTGGTAAAGTGCCTGCCTAGCAAGTATGAGGTCCTTAGTTCAAATCCCAGGAACACCAAAAAAAGTAGGATCTGCTCATTACAAACTCTTCAAACTGCTGGGCACTGGTGGCTCACGCCTGTAATCCCATCTACTCAGGGCTGAGATCTGAGGATCGCAGTTTGAAGCCAGCCTGGGCAAAAAAAAAGTCTGTGAGACTCTTACCTCCAATTAACCACAAAAAGCGGGAAGTGGAGCTGTGGTTCACATGGTAGAGCACTAGCCTTGAGCACAAAAATCTCAGGGACAGCACTCAGGCCCAGAGTTCAAGCCCCAGGACTGGCAAAAGAAAAGCAAAATAGTCCTCAAATTGCACAAGCATATTTTCAGGCAGCCAGAAAAAGTAGCTGAAAATAATCCTTTTAGCAGTTTTTCTCCCCATTGACTTCTTGAGAATCTATTACACGTCGCTATTCACATCCAAATGAAAGCCAGGCACCAGTAGCTCACACCTGTAACCTACTCAGGAAGCGGCGTTCTGAGGATGAGGTTTGAAGCCAGCCCAGGCAGACAAATCTCCAAGACTCACTCTGAAGTCAGGGCCCTGTTGCCAAAGAGGTTGTCAACGGGCGAGTCAGCGAGGGAGGGCCGGGCTGCCAGCCCTCACTGTGCTGCCGCCGTCCAACCAGAGCCTCTGTGTCCGGGCAGGCTGTGCGACCACGGTGCTGGTGACGGGGGCTGGAGTTGGCGAGATGGCCCTGCAGATGCTGGTCGGTTTGGTATGTGGGGCCCTGTGGGGGTGGGCGCCTCCAACAGGTGTCAGCCAGCTCCCTCTAAACCCACGCTGGGGCTTCCTGAGCCCAGGAAGCCTGCAGGGCCCCAGGCCACACTTGAAAACTGAGCCTCCAAATGTGAAATCCGGAGACAGGTCCAAAGCAAACACCGGCGGAGTCTGGCAGGGAGGCGGGAGGGGACCCAGAGTACTGAGCCTGGACAGCGTGCCCCACACCCAGGGTCCTCTCCACCCTTGCTGCTGGGACCCCAGCCTCCTGCCAGGAAGTGCCACGCACCAGCTTTGCCTGCTATCTTGTGTGTGTGTGTGTGTGTGTGAGTGTGCATGCACACACGTGTGTCAGTTCTGAAGCTTGAACACTCAGAGCCTGGTTCCTGTCCAGTTAGGCCTATGGGTATAGAAACACCTGGTGTGACTGGCAATCCCATGCCGCTGTGGGGATTTATCGAAAGTTCCAGAACTCACAGCTCAAAGATTACAAAGGGTGGCCAGATCCAACCTTAGCCTCCGGGCAGGACTTTCTGCCTCCAGATGCATAACCTTGGAAAAGCCAGGACGTCCCTCCTCTGTGTTCCCGTTGGGGGGTGAGAGGTGTCTCACCTTGATGGTCTGCCAAGCCAAGCGGCCTGGGAGGTTCTGGGAGGTTCTGCTCCCGCTCACCTCCCACGTGGAGTTTTAATGGCCTGTGTCTGTGTGCTTTCCCCTTTGGCAGATCTTCCAGGCCCAGGGCAGCTACAGCTTCCTGGTGTGTGGTGTGATCTTTGGCTGCCTGGCTTTTGCCTTTTACGTCTTGCTCCTGTTTTTCCACAGGATGCACCCCGGGCTCTCTTCTGGTAAGGAGAGAATCCGTTTCTACACAAGAGGAGGAAAACAGAGTGGGGCGGGGAAACAGGGAAGGCGGTGGGGGTTATCTTAATATACCGGAAATACTGTTCTGTTCCAAGCAAAATGCAAGGAAATGTTTATTTTTCTACAGCTTCCTTTCCCTCCCCTTCCTGCTCTCCCTGGAATGGTCACACTGGACTCTGAAGTCCGGTGGGGAAGGGGGGGCTCACTCATGGTTTCTCCATGAGCAGAGGGGCATAGACTAAGAGTCCACCTTCCAGCATCCCCCCGTGCATGCGACCAGGGGCCAAAAGTCTCTTTCCAGCCTGTTTAGGACCGGGGCAGCGGAGCCTGCCTCCCTGGTCGGAGCTGTCTCATTGGCCAACCCTCCTTACAGCTCTGAATTTTGATTTTGATCCAAATCACATTTTCAAAAATTAAAATAATAAGAGACCTTCAGGCCAAATGGCAGAGAAAAGCTCCTTTGGGGCTGAATCACCGCCTAAGAATAGTCTCCCTCCCACAGACCCCGGGCAGGGGGAGTCCCGGGCTGTTCTTGTATCCTGACCGCTCCCCCGCCCTCCTGCCCAGAGCCCTCCACTCCAGCAGTGACTGTGCACAGCCTGGTCTTAAGTGAAGTCACCCCCCAGTGTGCTCACTGGATGGACGTATCCACCCCCCTAACAGAAAAACCACTTAGTACTGAGGCCTGGAATGACATCTAGCGTGGCAGGTAGCAGTCGCTGTCTAGGTCTGCCCTTAGCACCTCCTGAGCCAGCCCTCTACTTTTAGCTATTTGCTAGTTAACTGGAAGTAATCTCACAGACCTTCCTGTCTGAGCTGGCTTCGAACCGCAAGCCTCAGATCCCAGTCTCCTGAGTAGGATTACAGGTGTGAGCCACCAGCACCCCGCTTTGCATTCCTTTCTCATGGGAGGCAAACACAAACGCACATTCCCTTCGCCCTAGACTCTAGTCTTGACAAAGCGCCTCCCCCAAGTTTGCCAGAACTTGTCCATCTGACTCGTTCCTCCGCTCGGTGCTTGCAAATGAGCCCCGGAGGCAGAGAACAAGAAACTTGGTCAGCTCTCAGAAAAATGCTGCAGCATTTGGGAGATCCCCAGACACGCTGCCGGCTCTATTTAACTGTTTGCTTTCTCTTCTTAGTTTCCACCCAAGACAAGCCACTCGGCCTGGAGAATTCTGAGTGCTACCAAAGGTGAAACAGGGTACAGGAGACAGGTGAAGACCCCAACCTCCTCAGCATCAAGGTGACCATGCTTCATAGGAAGCCAGAGGTCTGCAGGGAAGAGGCAGGCCTCCCTCCCTGCCTTGCTTGAATCCACTTACACTCGGTTGGACAGAAGAAATTAAATCAACTTTCCGGTACTGGGTCCTTCCCCAGGAAATCATTAGATGCGGACTGGACCTGACATTTCCAGTTGCTCTCCTCTTCCCTGGTTCAGACCCGCTGTCCACAACACCTGGAGGGGAGGGCAGGACGCAGCTGCACGTCGCTTCATGCATGGACCCAGACCCTGGGTTTGCGATCACTTTTAGTTTCCGTTTGGGAAAATAGGCTGAAATGATAAAGCTTGATGATTATCACTACATGTAGATAGATATATATTTTTTAAATCAAAACAAATCTCGTTGTTCTCTGGCATGTTCAAAGGATGTATGTGATTTTTTTACTCTGGATTTATGTCCAGAGTCCATCTGGTTCTTGCTGAAGTTCGGTAGCCTAAGATATCACATGAAGTTCAGTCTTTTTGTTTGTTTCTTTTGTGCCAGAACTGGGGTTTGAACTCAGGGCCTCACCCTACCTTAGTTTTGTTTTTGTTTTGTGTCTTGTTTTGTTTTTGCTTAAGGCTAGAGCTCTACCACTTGAACCACACCTCCACTTCTGAGAAGTTGAATCTTGCTCCTTCGGGACACCGATTTGGTGGCTAGCTCACACCTGCTTTGTCCTTCCGTTTTCATTTTGAGAGCCGGTTGTTAAATACAGCCCTAACCAAAAGTTAACTCCTATCGAACCAAGTAAAAACAAAGCCAATAAATGCTCAACACTTCACATTTCCTAACTCTTGAGGTTTGGGATGCGTGTGCCGTGGGAGGCGGGGTCACTGCGAGGTTGAGTGCAGCCCGGTTGCCCCCCAGCTCCAGGCGCTCAGTGAAGGCATTTGGTAGCTACAATTGGCCGGGGTGGAGTATTTATGTCCACAAACACTCTGCAGTCAAAGCTGCCAAGCGCAGCTGCTCCCCCAGGGAGCCAGGTGCAGCCCCTCTCCAGCTCACCGCTGCTCACTACCAGTGCGGCAGCGCCAGAGGTCACCTGCGGCCAGGAGCTGGCTGGCCTATTCTTCTTTAAGGACACTGACCAGCACCAAGGAGTTTCGACATTAGTGGAGCTGTGGCTCAAGTGTAGAATGTTCCTTCTTTTACTTATAGAGGGGGGGAAAATTGTGCAATCCTGGGGCTTGAACTCAGGGCCTGGGAGCTATCCCTGAGCTTTTTTTGCTCAAGCCTAGGCCTCTACCACTTGAGCTACAACTCCACTTCCAGATTTTTGTTTGTGTGGTTGGTTTTTAAGGGTGGTTAATTGGAGATAAGAGTCTCACAGACTTTCCTGCCTGGGCTGGCTTTGAACTGCAATCCTCAGACCTCAGCCTCCTGAGTAGCTAGAATTACAGGCCTGAGCCATTAAGCGCCTGGCTAGAGGAAAACTTCTATAGCAGGTCAAGGTCTTGTCTTTTAGAAAAGGCTGGGAGTGCTGAACAAGTTCCAGCTGCGCAGAATCCAGTGGGCAGGGCCATCCATGACCTCCTGCTCCCGTGCACAGCACAGGGCAGTGATAGCAAAGGCAGCTCACCCGCTCAGGAAGCGGTGGTGACTTCTGGAAGCAGAGAAACAGCTGCTGCCTCGGCAGCCTGCCTGCACTCTCTCTATGTACGTGTGTGTACAAAGGTAACACTGCAGTGGATCGTGGCTCTGGGCTTCCTTTCCTGTTCCAAGAGCTGTAATTCAGCGCCTGACACTACAAGGTTTTTTTGTGTGTGTTTTTCTTTCCTGAGCATCTGGCCGGAGAGCCAGGTCAAGTGCTGACCTCACTTCTAGCTGCGCAGCTCCAGGCAGGCCACATTGTGTCCAACCTCAACTGTTTTGAACCAGGAAAGTGGAATTCCTAAAAGTACCCTACCTCACAGGAATTCTTGGAAAAATAAGGAATCTGTATAAAGCACGTTATATTCCTGACGCAGAAATTGCATCATCAATAATCAAGTCATTTTTAAAGCCTCAACAGCTTAGAAATTGTTTGTGTTTTGGTACATCTTTATTGTAAGTCAAACAGATGTAACTTCTCTGGAAAGGGGCCGGTGTAGGGAGGTCATAACTCTTGTCTGTAAATACTTGAAGTATCAGATACTGGCCAAAGTTCAATGTGCAATCTCACTAGAGACTGATGTGGGCAAGGAGGATGCAGATGTATTTTTCTTGAGTTTTTTTTTTTCAAGAAAACATCTTTTTATACAGATTTAGAAAGAGAATCAATGGCTGTATGTAAGTTGTGATTCATTTGTTTATTAGAGTCAATAAGATTAAAACAAATTTGGGTTTCTTTCCTAATATATTTTAAACCTAATGTATTACCTATTAAGAGACAATCGACCTTTTATATTAAAGCTCAGAAACAAATGGCTTAATGTGTTTCACAGAGACAAGTCGCTCGTTACTATGGGTTATATATATATATATAAAGTTTTGGGGTTTGGGGTTTTTTTGGGGTTTTTTGGTAGGTCATGGGGCTTGAACTCAGGGCCTGGGTGCTGTCCCTGAGCTCTTTCACTCAAGGCTAGTGCTCTACCACTTTAAGCCACAGCGCCACTTCTGGTTATCTGGTGGCTAATTGGAGAAAAGTCTCACAGACTTTTCTGCCTGGGCCAGATTTGAACCTCAATCCTCAGATCTCAGCCTCCTGAGTAGCTAGGATAGGATTATAGGCATGAGCCCAGCTTATATAATGTATGTATCTGTGTGTGTGTGTGTGTGTGTGTATAGATAGATATAGTGTGTGTGTGTGTGTGTGGAGAGAGAGTGTGCGCAGCAGTGAGAGCAAGTGTAGAGATGGAACTCATATTTGCTAAGTAAGCTCTTATGGCTACTGGTATATTCAAAGCAAACTCCTGAAACCGACAAGAATGCTAGAAGCCCAGAAGTGGTGCTGTGGCTCAAGCGGTAGAGCGCCAGCCTTGAGCTGAAGAGCTGAGGGACAGTGCCCAGGCCCAGAGGTCAAGGCCCATAACCGACAAAAAAAAAAAAAAAAAAGAAAGAAAACACAGCAAGAATGCTAGAAGCCTGTATTCCCTCTGACACAGGTACAACTATAAGACTTTGTGAGATGATAGTTCCTGGACCATTCTGGTAGCAGTGGAGGAGATGAATGGTGCTAGACAAAAGCTCTTATTTTTGTCGGTTGTTGGACTTGAATCCTGGGTCTGGGCACTGTCCCTCAGCTCTTCAGCTCAAGGCTAGTGCTCTACCACTTGAGCCGCAGCACCATTTCCAGTTTTTCTGAGTGGTTTATTGGAGGTAAGTGTCTCACAGACTTTCCTGCCCATACTGGCTTTGAACTGTGATCCTCAGATGTCAGCCTCCTGAGTACCTAGGATTACAGGTGTGAGCCATAGGCACCCAGCAAAAGCTCTATTTTTGAAGTTGCAGCCACACTGAGAGTGGGATGGCAATCGAGGCTTCCAATGCACCAGGTCAGGTCTGAGGCTGTGCTAACACTGGAGGGCCCGGGCATTGCCTGACAGTCCTGTGTTCTACATGACTGGTTTATGCCTTGATCTGGGGTGTCAAGAAGGCTATTAGATACCAGCCTAGTGCTGTATTACAATGCAAGTCAAGGCTAATGAGAGCAATTTTGTGGTCAGATACCTTGGGTTCCAAGTGAAGGGTTATGAATATAGAAAGGCTGGAAGGCCAAGCTTTAGAGTTCTTCAACACTTAGAAGTTTACAAAGAACGGATCTGACAGAGCAAATTTAAGACAGAGCTGGGTACCAGTGGCTCACACCTATAATCCTATTCAGGAGTCTGAGATCCTCCTATTCAGGAGGATCATGACTCAAAAGTCCATATCTTTATCTTCAGTTAACTACCCCCAAAAAAGATACTAGTGAAGCTGTGGCTCAAGTGTAGAGTGCTAGCTTTGAGCAGAAAAGCTCAATGACAGTGAGTTCAAGCTCCAGTACCAGCATAAAAAAAAAAAGAAAAAAAAAAAAAAAAGAGGTAGAAGCCAGAACTAGAAGCAGGTTTGGGGAATATGTGGTTTCCTGCCTAGAGGGTAAGTGACCAGTAACTCAATAAGAGGAAGTAGTGCGGGTAAGGCACATGCAGACTGGTGAGCTCCAGCATCAGACACGGGACTTGGCAAGCCCAAAGGGGACCTGGGCTAGAGCCGAACACCCGGCAACTTCCTCACCATGAGGGCCTGTACCCCAGCACAGCTGCTGGAGATCTTCGTACCTGTTCCATTTTCCGGTCTTATCCACCCTTTCTCCACCCAATCTACTTTACAGTGAATCCAGGTCAGGTCAGTTTCCCAGACTTACTTCAGTAAGTCTGGCCCTTCAGTTCTCTTTTCTTTTTTTTGGTCGATCATGGGTCTTGAACGCTGAGCCTGAGTACTATTCCTCAGCTCTTCAGCTCAAGGCGAGCGCTCTACCACTTGAGCCACAACACCACTTCCAGTTTTCCAGTGGTTAATTTGAGATAAGAGTCTCATGGACTTTCCTGCCCAGGCTGGCTTTGAACCGAGATCCTCAGGTCTCAGCCTCCTGAGTAGATACAATTACAGGCATGAGCCACTATCACTGGGCTCTTCTGATTCCTTTTTGCCAACAATCACTTTACAGTCTCCCTCCTTACTTAAGACTAAATCAACCATCAAGTGGTTGAAGACCAGATTTTACTCATAGCCACTAGCAAAATGGTAATCTCCTAACCCAATTAGCATGGATGAAAATACAGCACAGACCACCTTAATAGACACGAGAGAAAGGCAATCAGAAAACCCTTTTGTTAAAAATATTTATTTAAAAAAATACAATTGTCCATATCTAGTTACACATGTATCTATTAACATACATCTATAATTTTGGACTTTGTAAATTCACTACAGTGCTTTCATAAAATCAGCCTGCATTATACAAAGCAAATTCCTGTCAGTTCTTACATAAAATAGTTTTTTTAAGTATCAATTTTTCTTAAAAGATACATATCACTATTACAGAATTTAACAAAATTTTTGCATAAAACTTGGGAAGCAATAGAAATAATGTTTACCCGACCAGTTACTCAGAGCAATCCCTTACAATGTCTGGAGATGTGCTGAGCACACTCCAGGTTTTCTTTTAAAAGCAGCACATTACAGAGCCCTGGAAGCGCCAGTGCATCCCTTCCCTCCCGGCCCAGCTCCCATGTTGGCTGCAGAGACAGAACCCAAGGCCTGAGCTACAGGTGCGTCCCCGTTCCCTAACCATTAAGTGCAGCTGCTCAGCTAAAGGACAGGAGTTTTGTCCACCATTTACCATTTTCATTTTTTTCTTTTGTTTTTTAGGAAAAAGAAAAGTGATTTTAATAGTTAAAGGTCTCCCTAATGTCCATTAAACTGAAATTAAGTAAGTAATAACACCTTAACCATTTCTCAATCTTTTGGGTAGGTGCGCATATGTACTGCATCTGGTTGGTTATAAAAAGTGGGGTATGGTGGATCTCGTGGAATGGATTTCAGGAAACGAGGGAAAATAAACACAAAGTACTCTTCTCAGCTGGGCTGAGCAGCCTGTCAAGTTCTTCCCATCACATACCCAAACTAAGACACACACAAATACAGTACTTCCTTAGTTCCGATGCTAACATGGAAATCACTGCAGTACCCACAGCACAATGTCCATTTGCAAAATTACACAGCAGATGAAGGAATGAAGAGTTTATAACTTTTACGTGACATCCACACTTTAACCCACATTGTAGTTCTAGTCTCATGGTGGTTAAATCATCTGTGGTGTATAAATCCCCTACAGTTATTTCCCACTGGTCACGCAGTCCTAGCTGTCTGTTAGGAGGGCCTTAAAAAAAAAAAGATCTAGTAGGTCCATAGAAATTTATTAGCCTGTTCTTCAAAATACAAAGGTAAGCTGAGTGTGCTGGCGCGTTTCTGTAGTTTTAGCTTCCAAAAGGCTGAGGGCAGGGAGATTGCTTGAACCCAGGAGTTCAAGGCCAGCTAGGCAACACAGTGAAACCCAAGCTCAAAAGCAGAAAGGGAGTGGCGGGGGGAGGCAGGCAGAGAGACAGAGAGGAAGGAAGGAAGAAAAGGAAGGAGGGAGGGAAAGAAGGAAAGGAAGGAAAAAATAAAAACTATACATTCTTTTGATTATCTGGTAAATAAAGGGCACAATCTTAAGAAACTAGTTTTTAACCCAAAAATTTGCTTTAAATCAAAACTAACCAGTAAGAAAAATGAATGGGCTGAGTTTCGTAGTTAACCTTTCCTACCTAGAAAGATAAATGAAACTGCTGGAAGGCAAAAGTGAAGAAATGTGATTGTCATCCCGGGGTGGACTAAATAAAAGAGTCTCTAATAATCAAAGGGTAATCATATTTGTTTCTACCCTTAATGTTAATTCCACTAATACTGAAGAGGGAAGTTGGTAAAACATGCTATTCTATCACATATACAATGAACGTAAGAAATGAATGTACACAGAGGCCACTTGTAATACTGCCCTCACAACAATGAAATGTCTGAGAAGGGACTGTGTTCCCTACACAGCAGGCACTGAACAATGAGAAAGCAGGAAGAAAACAAGAAAAAAAAACCTTGTAACTGGATATGTTTCTAATGTTAAGTATAGGCTATCAACTGCAACTTATCTTGAAAACCATACATGTCTACAAAGCACAATACTGAAAGCTTGTAATTGTCTAACATCTTCTCCAAAACAACACACCTTACAGAACCTAGAATGGCCCAGAACATAATCCACTTACCCCTTGGCTACTCAAGCTCCCAAACACAAGTGAGAAATTAGTCCTACTTCCCTGACCCCGATATCCTGAAGTTAACATTAAATAGTCATTAAGTGCTTCCAGTTATTAAAAATGAGCAGTGTAATAGTGCCATTTGATCAACACTAGTATGGCAGCCTCCCCCTGACTTCTGAACAGGGGCCATACAACACACCAAGTGTCTACCTTTACCCCAGCTAAAGACCCCAGGCCTGGGAGAGCACAGCTCAGAACCCTAACAGGGATGAAAGCCACGGTAGGCCTTGCTGAGATGGGAACAAGCGAAGCTGAGAAGGCAGGCGGTCCTCCTCACCCCTGCAGCTTCCGAGAATGCTGCGTATGCACAGCCACAAGTCCTCCACTGCCATACGAACTCCTGGCCAAAGCGCTGCATTTCAGAACTGCTCTAGTCTATTTACACCTGGACCTAATGAGAGACTTCACAAGAAAGCAGATGAATGTGGAAACTTAAGAACAGACATCCTTAGGTGCCCAACAACACATAAACTAGAAGAAAATTTAAGATGATTTTGTTTAAAGTATGTCACAGTTAGGTGCTGTGTTTTTAAAGTGGTGGCAAGCAATCAGTCTTTAAGGCCTATGATTCTGTATCTTTAGATCCGAAGTGAGCAAGGCATTCAACTTTAAAAAGTGGAAACTACAAAGTGCAGGCCATTTTTTTTTTAGTTTTAATATAAAATAAGAGTAGGATCCATCTTAGTCTAGAGGATCGAATAATACATGTTCTCTCTGAAAAATAGATTTACACACACTCAGTCAAAACAGCAGTATATACTGACACAATACACACTCAGCCACTAAATCAGAAAGATAGAAATGTTGTAATCTTTCAAAGCTTTAAACCTAAGTCTTGAAACGTATTCCATTAAAAAAAATTAATGTTCAAGAGAACTTGTTTGCATCCTCGTGAATTTCCTTGTTAATCTTTCACTTCAAGCCATGGGGTCTGGTGTCTAGCTGCCCTATGTTTGTCTGATCGCCACACTATAGAGTAAAGGCAAATACGTTGGGTGCTATGACTCACTCCTGTAATCCTAACTAGTCAGGAGGCTGAGATCAGAGGATTGGTGAAGTTCAAAAAAAAGTCAGCCTGGGCAGAAAAGTCCAAGAGACTCCTATCTCCAATTAACCACGTGGCTCAAATGGTAGAGTGCTAGCTTTGAGTGAAACACACACAGACACACACAGACACACACACATCACACACACACACACACCACACCCAGCCTGAATTGACTGGTTTCTGGAAGTTCAAAGCCAGCATTTCCCCTTACACACAAACCAGTCAGGATTTCCATTGTTCATGAGGGCTAAGCAGGAATGGCGGCACCCTAAAAGTGGTTTCTTTCTAGCAGGCTAGCCACATGATGCACTTAGCTTCAGAAAAAGCACACGGCTGCAGACGGAGCACTGGAAAGGCCCTTCATCCACCTCTCCCATCTGCTGTTCACAGGCCAAAGGATAAGTAGGCCAGCAACAGGTTCCACTGGGGACAAGTAGTGAAATCATATCCTCCATTCCTTGTTTAATGCACCATCACCCACAAAATTCCCAGACTCTTAAGGTGAAGTAAAACTTAACTTTCAGTCAACAGAGCTCCAACGATGTAGACAAGGAACAGAGCAGCTCCTGGGCAGTGCTGAAAATCTATGTGTTGATCTCAGAGCTATAAGATAACACACACTTTCCATAAAACCCATTTTCTAAAGACACAATTATGGTTGCCCTGTGGATCATTCATTGTCCTGTGGATTGAACTCTTAACTGCTCAGTTCCATCTGAGAAAGAATGCATTCTAAGCACACCTCAGCCAACAGACTACAACATGCAGTCTTTTTACCCTTCCTTTTGGCCCAGGAAATTCACTCGGAACCTCAGGTCTCCTCTCACAGCCTGTGCTAGTCTCACACTTGTTTCCCCACATAAAAATGATCTAGATTTCTCCCATGGAATTTAGTTAATAAAGTGATTAAACAGAAGCAGCCAATCAAGCAAAGAATTCCTTCAAATACTGAAATACTACACGCACACACAAGTAAAAAACACAATATATGCAAGGACCTCAAAGTTGTTATCTATTTTACCATAAAGTAATTCTGAGTTTGTGGGTAGAATACAAAACCAAAAGCAGATTAGGAAATTAAAAATAAGAGTTATGCCTAATACAATGATGAAAGAGACAATAGGCTATCAAAAAAAAAAAAAAAACAATGTGCATGTTCTAGAGAACATTTGTTAATGGGTTACTTGGCAACTTACACAAAAGAACGAGAAATTTCAAAAGCTGAGGACTTTTCAAAATTTTCAAAAAGAACATGAAATTTCAATAAGCCTCTCCTGAAAAATTCCAAGTCTCTTTCTAGGCCTCTGCCACATATCACACATAAAGCAAACATGGCTTGCCAAGATTCAAGTGAGAAGTCGTGTGTGGGAGTCTGTGGACATGGGGGTATGTGGTCTGGGTGCTGATGAGCAGGAAGGGCATCACGGATCTGCTGCACAGCACTGAACCTGGGGCCTTCCCTCATCTGCCGGGAGACTATGCAGAATGCATGCCAGGTTAGTATAAACTTCACAAAAGCACAGAAGGATTATTATGGTTTTTTTGGTCGGTCATGCAGCTTGAACTCAGAGCCTGGGCATTGTCCCTGAGATTTTTCCACTCAAAGCTAGCACTCTACAACTTTGAGCCACAGCACCACTTCTGATTTTCTTGTGGTTAATTGGACCTAAGAGTCTCAACATGGACTTTCCTGCCTGGGCTGGCTTTGAATCTTGATCCTCAGCTCTCAGCCTCCTGAGTAGCTAGGATTACATGAGCGAGCCACCAGTGTGCCCAGCTCCCATAAGGATTTTTAAGACATAAATTTCTGGGGCTGGGAATGTGACTTAGTGGTAGAGTGCTTGCCTAGCATTCAAGAAACCCTAGGTTTGGTTCTTCAGTACCACATAAACAGAAAAAAAAAAAAGCTGGAAGTGGCACTGTGGCTCAAGTGGTAGAATGCAAAAGTAGCTCAGGGACAGTGCCAGGCCTGGCAAAAAAAAAAGACATAAATTTCTATGTTCAAAAACTTTTACTACTGGATCAAGGTGGAGACTGCTTTTCTGAAATACCGAGTGCCACTAAAGGGGTTTAAATCACTAGACATCTAAAGCTGCAGTTTTAGAATGTGAGAGGCAGACACAGTGACTGGTGTGGAGAAAAGCACAGAGGAACAGTATTATATGTGAGCAGGCGGAAGAGAAGGCATTGCTTCCACTTATACAACAGTCAGTCCTGCCTTCAGTGACCTCGAGTATATAGTACATATATCTTCAAGGAATTTTCCAGTTAAAACAAAGCAAATCCAGAACCCTGTATATGCTCACAAGCTGAACAGCTCTCCATCAATATTTGAAGAAAACAAAATTCCATCTAAATTCTAACTGTCAAAAGTGGGGGGAGGGACTATATTTTAACTCCAAGAAGCTTAAGGTTGACCTTTAAAGGCCTCAATTAGGTGTAAGATTTTTAAAATCATTGGAAATTTATACCTTTGTTTAAATACAAACACACAGCATGGTAACCATTTTTAAAAAAGGATTACTGAAATCATATACTCAAGTGGTAGAGCGCTAGCCTTGAGCTGAAGAGCTGAGGGACAGCGCCCAGGCCCAGAGTTCAAGCCCCAGGACTGACCAAAAAAAAAAAATTTTTTTTTAAGAAAATACAGCTTTGGATGTGACAGCCCACTGTGGGCGGCAGACGCAGCGGCTTGCTGGCAGCACAGCGTCTCCTGCGCACTCTCCTCAGCTGCAAGGTGGAGGCTTGAAATCAGCCATAAAGGAGTAGCATGCATGAAGGGAATGAATAACCCTATGCACTTCAGGGCTTCCTCCACCTCAGACATCTGGTGTCAAAAGATTCTCCAGCACAACACTGAGTAGGTAGGGGTCAGGGCAGAGAAAAGGGTAAGAAGTCACTGAAACTGCTTTAGACCCCAGGCAACCTTTTACACACACACACACACACACACACACACCCCTAAAGCCTCTGCTGGTGAGCACCGTTCACTGTGGGTGGGGTTCTGGACATGCAAACCAGATGTGGCCACCAAGTATGTGTCTCCAGAGAATACTGATCACAAAGCCACCTCTTGATGCCAAGAATTCTCAAGACATTCAAAAGAATACAAAGCTGAGACTTTTCCAAAAAGGAGGTAGTCTACAAAGACAATGGTCTACCTCACGCACAGGCTGAATCTGGAAATTCCAACTTGAAAAGACACACGATTTCACACACACACACACACACACACCAGGTGCACACTTCCCAAAATGGCTGCTGTCAAAATGCAAGCAAATGCTCTTCTCCTCCGGAGACCTCGCACCTTTCTGAGACTTCACTCACAGGCTCACAGAAAGCCACAGGTGGGCTAACCTCTAACCCCGCTTCCTAGGAAGTTGCTCAGAGCCTGAATGGCGAAGAGTGCCTGTGGCATTAGGCCACTCTGTTCTGAGAACATAACCTATCAAACACACCATCTGTAAAAACGGACCATCGCTTTTTTCCTTTCATTCAAAAAGGTAAAAATACTTTCTCTCAGAATTTAAAACACATGGTTAAGTCAACCACTACTATTGACTACTGGTACAAAGTGCAGCTGAGGGGTCAAACAGGGAAGTAAACTCAACAAGATGGGGAGAAAACGGAGAAAGCCTGTCCCGTCACACCGAACACGGTCTTTCCACACTACTATTGCACATCTCAGGAACAGAACTTAGACCACAAATGAGCCAGTAACAGGTCTCCTATACCACCCAAAGAAAGGCAGCAGAGAGCATCCACGCTCTCTCCACCACTGCAGAGAAGGACATTTAAAGTCAATACTGTACATGTTGAAAGTGTGGGTTTGCCCATAGCAGTGTCATTTTGAGCCCTTGAGTCCTTACTCCTCCTTTCCACATAGCTCATGTGATTCTGTCACAGGGTTAAAAAAAAAAACATCAATGGGTATGCAGGTGTGGGCAGCCTGTAATTTAGTCTTGGTTCAAAGTCAAACTTTTCAGACAATTCCAGTGATACAGTTGGCGGAGCATCAAACCCTATCTGCCTGCTCCTGGCACTGATGGCCAATGGTTATATTCTGTTAGTGAGGTGATGTAAGTATGACATCACAAGTTCTTACTACTAATACAAACAGCTGGAGCCCGGCATGTGGGCACTGCCGAGCGAAACCGCTTCTTCTCTGGGAGGAATCTTTCTCTCCCTATTGACTGGACAGCTTCACCTTCCCAGTCACCTCTTACCAGCCTTAGATGTCAAAGGAAAGATGTTAAATATATGGCAGAACACAGGGCACGATGCGCGGGAAGGAGAACGGCTCCTTTACTCTAGGAACCTTGTAACCGGGAAAAGCCTCACGTATTGTTTGAAGGTATTCAACTGCACTTTACTTAGATGCTTCCGATTTTCAAGCCCAGGTCCATCCTCCCTCTAAGACGCGTCACTGACGTGCTGTGCTTAAACAGTTATGCAATCTTACCACATCACTATGCTAGATGCAGGGTCCTAGACAGCCACCAGATGTTTCAAAAACCACCTTCAACCCAAGCTTTGACTATCTTCTATGTCAAAACAGACTAGCTCGATGCCCTACTGACAGGTTCAGACAAGACCATACACATGGCTAAGAGTCCTGCCCTGGATGGGCATAAACAGGATACCTACATTACAGTCCTCAACACAGAATCCCCCCATCTTACTGTTTATAAACAGGAATGGTTCTTTGTCTCCCACTGCTTAGAACAACTGAGTTGTTCAACAGCGCTTACTTAGCCCTAAACACATGGCCATGTCAGTTAACTAATACTCCTTGAAATAACAAGAGTCTAAGCATATTTTTTTCCTGACAAAGGGTCCCGACCGCCAGGAGAAATAACTTTGTTCTTAAACATACTCACAAAGTGCAGCTGTTAAACCCCACCAAAAATTACTTTAGCACAAAGCTCTAAAGGACAAAGAAAAGAAGGAGAAAATGAGGAGGTGGAGTTTGGACTCCAATTAAGGCATTTTTATACACAGTCCAACACTGAGTCAAATGGAACCCATAAAAGGTATCTTGATGGAAAATGGTAAAAAACCACAATAGTCTATTATCAGAACTGCAGAACTAATCGCTCACTTCAAATGCAATCAGGTTGAGCTCAGTTCTTTTGTTCCTTGGTTCTGTCCATAAGTGCATAGGTTATGTCTTCTGCAGGTCTGGAGAAAATGGACCAGGAGTAGAAGGTCCATCTAGGCCAGAGAGTGTGAATGGTCCATGACTATTCAATACAGAAGGAAACTGAGAAAGAAAATGAAACAGGTTATTTTACTGTAATTCAATCCTTACTTTCACTTTCTGTCCCTACTGTATTCCCTCCCAGGCAGAACATGATACACTTCTGCAGTGGCTCACAGAACAAAGGCATTAACTGTTTACCATGGGAGATACTGCTATAACATCAAAATGGAAAATTATTTGTCCTAAGACTAAATGTAGCATTCTCCAAACTATCTCAATGGAGTGGAAATATCTTCTGTTATCTCCTAAGATACATAGGTTTACATTTAACCTTGAAGGTCTTAGAAAAATCAGTAAGTGACAGAATTTAGCAGAGTGTTACTCAATTATTAGACAAATCGGGAATCCTTGGAGGACCAGAATGGTAGAATAGTTAGTTACAAGTCACTCATCTAGCAGAAGGTTCTGTGTGTGTATTGTGAGACTACCTGTGTGAGAACAACAACATTTGCTCAAGTTCTTAGATTGTGCTATCACTCAATTATCTGCTGGGGAGAGGCAAAGAAAACTTTAAAAATAAAATATAGAAAATGCTCAACACTCTTCTCTACAAATAATTTAGAATTTTTTTAAAAGCCAGAGAGGGAGGGAAAAGAGGTATGTGGCTCACTGGTGAGCACATAGCCTAAATTCCATGCCCAGACTCCCACCAAAAAAAAAAAAGAACCAGGTGCCTGTGGTTCACATCTGTAATCCTAGCTACTTCGGAGTCTGAGATCTGAGGATCATGGCTCAAAGCCAGCCTGGACAGAAACATCCTTATGAGACTCTTTTTTTTTTTTTTTTTGGTAGGTTGTGGGCCTGAACTCTGGGCCTGGGCACTGTCCCTCAGCTCTTCAGCTCAAGGCTAGCGCTCTACCACTTGAGCCATAGCACCATTTCCTGCTTATGTGGTGCTGAGGAATCGAACCCAGGGCCTCATACATGCAAGGCAAGCACTCTACCACTGAGCCACTTTCCCAGCCCCACTTCATGAGACTCTTAATCTCCAATTAGCCACCTAAAAACCAGAAGTGGCGTGATGTGGCTCAAGTTGTAGACGTGCGCACACACACATGCACACGCACAGGGTCATGTGCTGCATCTTGATATTCAGTCAAGGATAGACCAAATACACAAGACTGTTACTGTTAGATAATGAAATTGAAATTCTTTGATCACCTAGTGACACTGAAGCCATGCTAAGGTCTCAATGCAATGTATTACTTGTAAAATGTAGCACAAGTTAGGCACTGGTGGCTCACATCTATAATCCCTATAATCCTACCTACTTGAGAGGCTAGGAATGGGAGGAGGAGTTTGTGGCCAGCCTGGACAGAAAACACTGTAAGCTTCCTTTTCAACCCATAGTTGGGTAGGAGTATCTGTCATCCTAAACTACATGTGAGGCTGAGATTGGGAGGATCATTATTCCAAGCCAGCCCAGATGGAAAAGTCTGCAAGATTCCATCTCAATGGAAGGAAGCTAGAAGTAGTGGCAAAAAAAAAAAAAAGGCTAAAATAGGTAGATTCCTAGTCCAAGAACAGGCCTGGGCAGGAGGTGAGACACTATCTCAGGGGCCACACTCCTGTAATCCTAGTGACTCAGGAAGCCAAGAACTAGAGGATCATGGTTGAAGGCCAGCCCAGACAGCAAAGTCTGATACTTTGTCTCCAAAATAACCAGCAAAAAAAACAGGGCTGGAGGTGTAGCTCAAGTGGTAGAGCAGTAGCCAACAAGTAAGCTAAGTGAGCATGAAGCTATGAGTTCAAGCACCAGAAAGAGTAACCAGCAAAAAGCCAGGGTTGGTTGGAGTAGTTTAGCAGTAAAGAACTTCCCTAACAAGCACAAGGCCCTGAGTTTAAACACTAATACCATCAAAAGAAAAGTTTAATATGTAAAATGACATATAGTACCTAATAACAAGGTTACTAGTATAACAAGGTTATGTATTTACTGTACTACTGTAAGCTTCCAATTGCTATTTTAGAGTGTACTTACAAAAAATTTACTGTAAAATGTCACTATGCCAGCAATAGCCTGTCAGGTTTTTTTTTGTTTTTTTGTTTTTGGTCGGTTGTGGAGGCTGAACTCTGGGCCTGGGCACTGTCCCTCAGCTCTTTAGCTCAAGGCTAGCGCCCTACACAGCGCCACTTCCGGCTTTTTTCTGCTTATGTGTGCTGAGGAATCGAACCCAGGCCCTCATGCATGCGAGACAAGTACTCTACTACCACTGAGCCAACTTCCCAGCCCCAACCCTGTCAGGTTTCTTGTCTTATGTGGCTTGTTTCTCGGCTGCATTATTTAATCTTGTGACTGATAAACAGACACCATGTACAGGTACACAGCAGGCTGTACATCTTGGTTTGTGCAAATACACTATGGATCGTCCTACGATGAAATCAGGAATCACAGGATTCCTTTCACAGAAGGCATCCCCTTCATCAAGCAACGCTGGCTGTGCATATGGACACTTTTGTATATGTATATACGTATACAGACAGTCCCTGGACTGTTCCAGCTTATGATGGTACAAAAGCCAGGTACATTTAATAGAAACCATGCTTTGAATTTTAGTATTTTCCTGGACTAGCGATACACAGTACAATCCTCTTTTGTCATGCTGGGCAACAACAGAGAGCCATATCCTTGAGTTAATTGCTGAATCACAAGGAAAACTATCCAATACTATACAGTGGCCCATGTTGATAAGCAATGATGGTCCATTGGTTATTAAATAGTTTCTACTTAAATGATATTTCCAACTTACACTGGCTGCATAGAACATAATTCCATTGCAAGCTGAGAACATATCTATACACATGTATTGTTTATTTGAGATGGAGTCTAGCTATGTGGCTCAGGCTGTCCTTAAACTCTTAGGCTCAAGCAGACCACCCTGACTCACTTCAAAGTGGCAAGGACTACAAGCATGCAACTTACTGTATGTCTATGTATATAGACACAGATGTATACCTGAATAGATGCACAGACCAGCTTAAGTGCATACACATGCGCACACATACACTCAAACAAAAAAATGTCTGGTGTTCAAGATGACAAAAAATTTAAGTGAACTCAAAATCTACCTCAAAATAGAACAATTTAAAATCAAATGTAATAGTAAGCAACGAAAAGGTAAACGTTGCGGGTATTTATCCAGTCTCTTTGCTGGCTAGACAACACTTGAGGTCTGGAGGTGTAGTTCAAGTGGTAGAGCATTTGCCTCACATGCACAAAGTCCTGGGTTCAATCCCCAGTGTAGCAAAATAAGCTAGCAGAAAATCAACCCTTGGAACTTCAAAACTAAACTCTATAATCTTTATTAAGTAGAAGCTGACTATCCGAACAGTGGATACTGCTTTGCTGTTTCTTCACTTAGTACTCCTATTACAAGAGACAGGCTTTGATGGAATTTACCTGGAAAAGTGTGTTAGCACCTTGAAGTCTGGCAGGACTCAGGGGGGCTACAGGGCTGAGCGTAGTCCAAAAGTGGATGCTGGAGAGCAAAGGGCTTGGGGTCAGTAGGATAGGTGTCTGCAACACACAAAGAGAGCCAGTAAATGAAAACAGGGCCTGTGATCTGTCCCTGCAACAGTATACAAGCTGCAAACAATCTGTTTCACATTCAACCCAAGTATTGTGCGGTTCTCCACTCCAAATGTCTCTAGGTCTGAAATTTTTCATGATGAAAATTTCAGAAGTCATTTGTGGAACTTAACGAAGCTAAAGGTCAAAATAACCACTTTTCAATTCAGCTTTTATAGCAAATAGCAAAAGCAACCTCGATTCAGGTACAGAGGCATAATGGGTAACTGAGTCAACAACACAGTCCTTCTTTAATAATGAGATGCTCTGGGAGTGATCTAGTAAAATGTTCTACAAGATGAGCAAGTTAATAAATACCAGCTATAACTAAACAAACTTGAGACTCCATACCACACCCATCCCTTTCTACCGCTCTTAGTACCTATTGTTTTCTCATAAGATACCAAGTTTTACGAAGAAAGGAAGAAGAAATACTTTCAATAGGAGGAAGTAGAAAATCTGAAATCAGTATTTACTTGTAGAACAATGAATTTTTAAAGCCAATACCCCAAACCTTCCATTTTAGCCATCCTGAGATGAGGGATTGGGTTTGAGTTATCAAGAACCCTTTTAAGACAAACCTAAGGAATAGAGAACACACTTGCAGGTGGAAACTGTAGGTTTGTTTTAGAAGGTGAATAAACGTGAATAGCCGCACTAGAAAGGAGGAGTGAGCTACCTGAGAAAAAAGTGCTGGTGTGAGAGAAGCCGTAGGGAGAGATGGGCTTAAAATCCCCAGTGGGCTCGGGTCACTGCCTGTGATCACAAGAGTGGGTGCCAGTTCTAACCCTTTGGGTTTTTTGGACCTTGATGAGCTATTTGTTTTGTCCTTTTCTGGCAAAACTGAATCCTCATTTTTAGACTCCAGTGACAAGTTCTCTGGAAGTTCCATTGGCTGAGAAGCCAATGATGCAATGTCTGTATCGATGTCCGGGTTGGAACTCAGTGGTGGAGAAGGTGTTCGAGAAGGCTCCTTCAAAGAAAGGGGTAAGGATGGAGCAGGAGGTGTGGGGGTGAAAGTGGCTTCTACACTGGATACAGAAGTAGCTGGGGCTTCCAAGGAAGGTAGTTTTGGAGAAACCAAAGTCTCCAGTGCTTGGATAGTTTCTTCAGAAGATGGCGAGATACTGGGCCCAGATGAGATGGCAACAGGAACAGGTTCACTGGGCAGCTTTTTGGAAGGTGTTGTTACAAATCTGATGACCGATGGTGTTGGCTCCTGAGATTTTTTCTCGGCCAGTTTCTCAGCTGGATTCTCCATCTTTATAGATTTGAAAAGCTTCTTGCTGGAGGTGTTCAGTGAGTTGAGAGTAAATGAAGAATACAAGCCAGAGTGGATGTAGTCGTTGCGGCTAGAGGCCTTGGCGCCAGGCTGAGGGGCTGCTCTCTCTCTCCCACCATTCTCCACATCTTTGGAGCTGCTGCTGCTGACTTCATTGGAATTTAGAGGTTCACAGTCTCCCTCAATCCTGCCCACTGCCATTGGATCCATTTTCAAAATCTCTGGGTAAGACACAAACTTGTACACAAACTTCTGACCATTCACTTTTTTAATAATATTCTGTAGGTAAAGAAAATAAGCATTCTTATACTTTCTTGTTAACTTACATCCCACAGCTAATGAAAAAGCTGACCTAGTGAAGCTATCTGAGAAGCGGACATAGCTCACTTAAAAGCTTCACAATCTTCAACATCAACCTAGCCACACCAAATAGCCCTTGTTAATGCAGAGAAGTTAAAGTTTTACTATAAAAAGTTGAGCAATTGTTAATTCTGTGACCTTTTCAAATATATTTATTAAGTCAGAACTCACTGGACTGCTTGTATCAAATAAGTCCACAGGCACAAGCCATAGCATCCTAAGAAGGCAGAAAGGAACTTGAGCATTGCATCTGTGAGGTTGCTACTTCCTTCAGAGAAAGCTGATAAGATCAACTTAAAGGCAAAAGGAAACAAGTTCAGCCTCTTATTCTAAGTCTAGCCTTCAGGGCTGTTCGTTTTTCCTCAGTGCCCAAGAACATAATTCAAAGTAATGACAAATCAAATATATAAAATTTTAACTAAGAAATCAATTCCATTAACAGCTATTCTTTAAGATATTAATCTATGTTCCCTAGATTAAAACTAAAATTAAGAGCTTAAAAAAAACCTATGTATAACAATTTTTTAAGTACATTATGACTAACATGGGAATATTTATCCTAAAAAAAACTATTTTTTTCATATTCCAATCCTGTACTTTTTGTTTTAAAAGAAAACTCAGCCAGGAATAAAGAATATGTAATAAGAATAGGTTACTGAGTAAGAATTTATAGACATATAGCTGAACATTTTACATTTACACATTGCTGAAATATAAAATAACAGAGATAGCAATACCCACAATCTCTATAGAAATGAAGGAATGACGCTGGTCTTGAGGCTATCTGTAGACTCAAGACAGGGTGGTGCATTACCTTCACGTAGTAGTATCTGAGAGCTCGGCTGAGTTTGTCGTAATTCATGTTGGGCTTGTTCTTGCGAATCCCCCAGAGCCGAGCCACCTCTTCTGCCTGCAGAAGCTTGAACTCCCCATTGTCAGAGGTCCAGCAGATCATGTGCTTGTTCTGAGGCTCCTGCAGGAGCTGGAGGAGGAACTGCCACAGGGTGATGGCACTGTCCATAGCAATAGGCTGAAAGAACACAGCAATAGGCTGAAAGATATGTGGTAACATTAACTTATCTAACACTGTCAGGCCTGGCTCTATGTGCTCTAAATGTACAAGTTATTGTTCCATACGAATCCCATAAGTTAAGGTACTACTGCATTGTTTTACATATGGAAAGAAAAATGGACTAATCAAAGGATTATGTAACTTGCCCCAAATCACATAACAAATGAAGCTAAGTAAGCCCAAGCAATGTGGATCCAGAATCCAAACTCTTAAGCATGACATGCTGTTTAAGAAGCCCTCAGTACTTATGGGCACTGGTAACTCATATCTGTAATCCTAGCCACTCAGGAGATCAAGATCCCAAGGACCAAGGGTGGAAGCCACTTATGCAGAAGGACCAAGGGTGGAAGCCACTTATGCAGAAGGATCAAGTGTGGAAGCCACTTGTGCAGAAAAAGTGTGTGAGACTGTCTCTAAAATAACAAGCAAAAAGCAGGACTTCCTGCGGCAGGTAGAGCACCAGCTGAGCAAGCAAAGCCGAGAGCACATGAGGCTTGGAGTTCAAATATTCTAATCTGTCACCACCTGCCCCCTTCCCCTTACCCAACCTCCTAAGCATGGCCCAAGAGTGGCTAAATTGGCAGAGCATTCCCTACTAAGTCTGAAGCCCAAAGTTTGATTCCCAGAACTGGAAAAAAAAAAATTCTTAAGCAACAAGCAACTTTCATGGAGGCAAAAACTAGTTCAAAAATAACAGGAACAGAAAAACTTGTCAATCAAGCGTGTAAGTTAGCCAGGCACCAGTGGCTCACACCGACCCTCCAAAAAAGTATGTTATTAAATTTTACCTCAAACTCTCATTGTTATATTCTCTCAGAAGACCACAATTCTAGCACCTATGTAAATAACCCAGTTGTTTGTTTTTTTGTCAGTCATGGGGCTTGAACTTAGGACCTGGGCACTGTTCCTGAGCTCTTTTGCTCAAGGCTAGCTAGTGCTCTAACTTTCCTACCGGGGCTGGCAGTAAATAACCATCCTCAGATCTCAGCCTCCTGAGTAGCCAGGATTACAGGTGTGAGCCACCAGCACCCAGCTAACCCAGTTTCATTTACTGGCCAAGAAATTTGTCTCAGGGTAACCTGGGGGCTGAAGTAGAGGAAATAATCTACTCCTATTCCAACTACTGTGGTCCTCTACATAGCCCTGGGTTTGATCCACAGTACTACAAAACAGAAACAAACACATAAACAAAAACCTTAACCAAGAATATATAAATAACTTTTACAACTTAAAAAAAGAAAAATTTATGGAAGTGAAGCTGTGGCTAAATTGGTAGAGCACTAGCCTTGAGCTGAAGACAGCACCCAGGCCCAGAGTTCAAGCCCCACAACCCATCAAAAAAAAAAAAAAAATGAAAAATTTAAACCAGGTATGATGGTGCATGCCTATAATCCCCACAATGGAGAAGAAAATAAGTTCAAAAACAACTTGGACTATGTGACCAGACTCTCAAAGAAGGGAGGGAAGAGCTGGGAAGGTGGCTCAATGGTACAGTGCTTGCCTTGCATGCATGATGCCCTGGGTTCGATTCCTCAGCACCACATAAGCAAAAAAGAAAAAAGCGCTATGGCTCAAGTGGTAGAGCGCTAGCTTTAAGCTGAAGAGCTGAGGGACAGTGCCCAGGCCCAGAGTTCAGGCCCCACGACCGGACCCAAGAAAAAAAAAAAAGGAAGGGAAGGAAGGAGGGAAAGAGGAAGGGAGGAAAGGAAGGAGGGAGGGAAGGAAGGGAAAAAAGGGAAGGAGGAAGAGAGGGAGGGAGGGAGGGAAAAAGAGAGGGAAGGAGAGAGGGACGAAAGAAGCCAACCAATCATGTGGTACAGGCTCCCAGACAGGATTCAAAAGTAAAATGATCTAGAGTTTGGAGCAAGAATTGGAGGTCTACTCAGGTAAAAGGTAGCAAGACTCTATCTCCAACAAAATATTAAAACAAAAGGGCTAAGAAATAGCACAAGTGGTAGAGTACAAGGCCCTAGGTTCAAATCCCAGAAACATTTTTTTTAAAAAAGAAAGAAAAAATAAATAATTAAACAACAGATCTGAAGTCACTTCTCCAAAGAATGTATATAGTCAAAAAGCATATGAAAAGATACTTCCCATCATTATTAGGTAAATAAAAGTCTAACCAGGGGCTGGGAAGGTGGCTCAATGGTAGAGTGCTTGCCTTGCATGCATGAGGCCCTGGGTTCGATTCCTCAGCACCACATATGCATAAAAAGCTGGAAGTGGTGCTTGGCTCCAGTGGTAGAGCGCTAGCCTTGAGCTGAAGAGCTGAGGGACAGCACCCAGGCCCAGAGTTCAGGCCCCATGACTGGCAAAAAAAAAAAATCTAACCAATAAAAAATTACGTCATTAACTACTAGAAGAGCTACAACAAGAAAATGGATCTCCAGATGCCTCATTCTCCTGAGTGTTGGGATTGTAGGTATGGGACACTACAACTATCTCAGGTGTTTCTTTTGAGGCTGCTGGAAAAAAAAAAAAAAGATGTTTGCGCAACTCCATGATTATACTAAAAATCAATGAACTGTGCACCCTAGACAGGTGAATTTCATGGCATATAAATTACATTATCAATACAGATGTTTAAAGTAGAGGCTGGGAAGGTGGCTCAGCGGTAGAGTGCTTGCATTGCAAGCATGAGGCCCTGGGTTCGATTCCTCAGCACCACATAAACAGAAAAAGCCGGAAGTGGTGCTGTGGCTCCAGTGGTAGAGCCTTGAGCCGAAGAGTTGAGGGACAGCGCCTAGACCCAGAGTTCAGGCCCCATGACCGGCAAGAAAAAAAAAAAAAAAGATGTTTAAAGTACACAAGCCTAACACCACAAACTAAGTAAGTTAGGCTTGAGAAAACTTAATTCTAACAACTTAATTATAATTCTAACGGGACCCTTAAGGGCTGATTAATAACACCTGGGTTTCTAACTCTAGCTTCCCTTGGACACATGCAATGTCTTCCAGGAATCTTCACACAGGCAGCACTTTGAAGCTGGTTGTACAGAGATGCTATCATCCCGAAGCAGAGATGGGAAAACAGTTAAAAAACAGGAAAGGAAAGATGCCTCCAGACAGTACTCCTGGAGAAGCTGAGGCCATCAGTGCAAGCCTCCTTCATTACTCACATCCTCTGTTCATCAAGGAACCTTCTTGCCCTGAATTTACCTTGCTAAGGTGATCACACACTTGTTAGCCACTACATGATAGGCATGTATAAATTATAAATGAAAAGCTTCCTCTAATGCTAAATAACCATGCCCACTAGCAATCAGTTCCCCCTAGCCTCACCTAAGCTGGGCTTCTTACTGATTTATTTACTTATTTTTGCCAGTAGGATTTAAACTCAGGGTCTCATGCTTGCTCAGTTTGCTTACTTCGCTGGCACTCTAACACTTGGGTCACGTCTCCAGCCTTACCTCAACTCTTCCAATCTGGTGTGAGCCACCAGCCCCTGGCTACAATAGTTGGTTATTATATCAACTAAGTATGTCAGGAGAAGAATCACCTGCCATTCTGCATGTACCAGACAGACCATATTTCTGATAATGCTTATTCAAGCAAGGAAAGTTGTTTTTTTTTGGGGGGGGTCCGGTCGTGGGGCCTGATCTCTGGGCCTGAGTGCTGTCCCTTAGCTCTTCAGCTCAAGGCTAGTACTCTACCACTTGCGCCACAGCACTACTTCTGGCTTTTTTTTTTTTCTCTTTGCTTATGTGGTGCTGAGGAATCGAACCCAGGGTCTCAGGCATGCAAGGCAAGCGCTCTACCACTGAGCCAACTTCCCAGCCCAGGAAAGTTGTTTTCCCATTTAAGCCATCAGTTGCTAGTCTACAACTGCTAAAATGACTCAAAGTATTAGCTTAACCAAACAACTCAATTTCACATTCCCAAATACCACCTTTGTATAAAGAATATTTAAGGCCGGGCGCTGGTGGCTCACGCCTGTAATCCTAGCTATTCAGGAGGCTGAGATCTGAGGATCGAGGTTCAAAGCCAGCCTGGGCAGGAAAGTCCGTGAGACTCTTATCTCCAATAAACCACTAGAAAACTGGAAGTGGCGCTGTGGCTCAAGCAGTAGAGCACTCGCCTTGAGCTGAAGAGCTGAGGGACAGCGCCCAAGCCCAGAGTTCAAGCCCCAAGACGGACACACACAAAAAGAATATTTAAGCCAGGCCCTGGTGGCTCACACCTGTAATCCTAGTTACTCAGAAGGCTGAGATCTGAAGATGGGGGAACAAAGCCAGCCCAGGCACGGAAGTCTGTGAGACTCTTCTCTCTAATTAACCATCAGAAAACTGGAAGTGGAGCTGTGGCTAAAAGCTGGAGTGCTAACCTTGAGCAAAAGAGCTCAGGGACAGTACCCAAGCCCTGAAGTCAAGCTCCACCAAAAACAAAAGGGGGGAAAAAAGAATGTTTACAGAGGCAGGTATGATGGCTTACCCCTGTAATTCTACCACTCAAGACAGAGGCCAGGGCTAGGCTCCAGTGGCTCATACCTGTAATCCTAGCTACTCAGGAGGCTGAGATTTGAGGATCTCAGTTCAAAGCCAGTTCCAGCAGTAAAAGTCCGTGAAACTCTTATCTCCAATTAACTACCAGAAAACCAGAAGTGGCGCTGTGGCTCAAGTGGTAGAGCACTCACCTTGAGCTGAAGAGCTCAGGTACAGCACCCAGGCCCAGAGTTCAAGCCCCATAATCGACCAAAAAAAGAAAGAAAGAGGCCAGCTTAGACTACATCACAAAACCACCATACCATCATCTTAAGAGAGAAAAAAAAAAAAAAAAGAAATGATTACAGGATCAGAGGCAGGAACGTACACATATGAGAGATGAAGAGGGGAGAGAGAAAAGCCAGGCAGAGAACTGAAGTATAAATGACGGTAGTGCTTATATTTCCATTTGTTTGGGGAAGAAAAGTTCCTTTTTTGTGTGTGATATTTTTCAGTTTGTTTATTGAAACAATCTACATAATAACCTCATTGCACTCTTTTTTTTTTTTGGTCAGTCCTGAGGCTTGAACTCTGGGCCTGGGTGCTGTCCCTCAGCTCCTCAATTCAAGACTAGCACTCTAACACTTGAGCCAGAGCACCACTTCCAACTTTTTTGGTTTATGTGGTACTGAGGAATTGAACCTAGGGCCTCATGCATGTGAGGCAAGCTCTCTATCACTGAGCCACCTTCCCAGCCCTGTTTTGGGAAAAATTCTAAGACCCAAATCCTTGACTCTTAATACCTATTATGTTTCAGCCTTACAGATTTAAACTGGCCAAATGATACAGCCACTAAGTCATTAGTGAGGCATTAACATCTCCCCCAGGAACACATAAGAGCCATCCTGAGCAAGGAAGGTTTTTAAAAATATAGGAATACCCCCAAGGTAGTGAAGGCTTACCTTCGGCCTTTCCTTCTGCTAACTACAAGAGTTTGGTGTATGGAGTCAGATGCTGGTGGGGTGTTGGATACTTTAGGACAGAAGCGAAGTCCTGTGGTAAATGCCAATGCTCCAGCACATCAGCGTGTCCAGGACAGAAGGCGGCTAAGAGGAAAACAAAGGGACATTATGGTTTGGAATTGAAGTACTAGAAATCTGATTTTTTTTTTGATAAAAACTTCGCAGAAGAATGGACATCTTCAGTGAGTACTTTATATATTTATTTCTAGAACTGGGATTTGAACTTAGTTAGGGTCGTATGCCTGCTCAGTTTGCTTACTTGGCTAGCATAGTCACATGTCCAGCCCAGATTTTTGCCGTTTGAGAGATGAAGTCTTTCAGTTTTCTGCCTCGTCTGGCTTTGAACCAATCATTCAGGGCTCAGCTTTCTGAGCATTACGATTACAAGGCATAGGCTATCAGTGCCTGGCTCCTAAAACAGTATTTTGCCATTAAAAAAACATTTTTTTATGGGTAATGCTAGAGATCAAATCCAAGATCTTACATACACTAAACATGCTCTAACTCCTAGCTACATTTTCAACCCCTTATTCAATTTTAGTATCAGGTTATTCTTACAATAATAAAATTGGTGATGGAAATGGAGCTGTGGCTAAAGTGGTAGAGCAGCAATCTTGAGCAAGAAAGCTAAAGGACAGACCAGGGTCTGCGTTGAAGCCCCAGCACCATCACAAAAAGAAAAGAGAAAACTTGGCAAACTCCCAGATTTATGGTTAAATAGAAACTACTCATTTAGTTCCTGCAAGTGTGGTATTAATTATGAACCTCAAAGACTTCCTCAGCCATAAAAGAGAACTAAAGGGGAAAAAAATAACTTCAGAAGATGTTAAAAATTATAGGCATAAACTGAAGCGTCAAAAATACAACCTTATTCTTGTTACAACAAATAGAAAACAAAAAGTAAGGAAAATAGTGTGCATGGTGGCACATGCCTGTAATCCTAATAAGTCAGGAGCCTGAGGCAGGAGGCCCCTGGGTTTGAGACCAGCCTACACTATGTACTGAGACTGGTCAAATGAAGATACCTCATTTTTGATGCATTAAATGCTGAAGAAAATGTTACCTTAACACTTCAAAGAAAGTCCAATCCCTGCATTACACTAAGGTAGAGGGGGAGGGATTAGGCAGCAGTAGATCACTTTCTTGCATACTATAGACCCTGGCTGGATCACAGAATAAAAAAAGAAACAGGAAACCATGTTGAAATAAAATAATGGGAGAATGGAAGACTATTAAATAAACCTTTTCCACTTCAAACATGTTTATAATACACAGTCCAGCTCCTGCAGTGACCCATGGCCCAATAGTTTTCAGAAAGTAGCTAAAAGAGGGGCTGGGAAGGTGGCTCAGTGATAGAGCGCTTGCCTTGCATGCCTGAGGCCCTGGATTTGATTCCTCAGCACCACACAAAGAAAAAAGGCGGAAGTGGCACTGTGGCTCAAGTGGTAGAGTGCTAGCCTTGAGCTGAAGAGCTGAGGGACAGCGCCCAGGCCCAGAGTTCAGGCCCCACGACCGGA
>NW_012267251.1:11077391-11084347 GCF_000151885.1 Dipodomys ordii
CGCCACTCTCGAACCCCCCCGGGCTGTGCTGGGGCCCCACCCTGACGCCGCCGTCGTCGACGTCACTTCCGGGGGCTGGGAAGGCGGGGCCGCGACCCCCAGGGGCGCTGTGGGCGGCTGCCGCAGGCCCGCAGTGATTTGGGGCGGGGGAGGTTTCTGGGGTTCGGGCGTGCGCGTCACGAGGGCGCCCCCTGGAGTCCCACCGATCGCTGTCAGCCCTGCAGCCCCTCGCCCGGGAGAATCCGCAGGACCTAAGCGAGGCCTGGAACTCCCCCGGGGTGTCGAGGGTTCCACGATCTCCCGAGCTCTGGGTGGCCGCGGAGCGGGGGGCCGCTGGGCGCTCCTCGGCCCGCGGGTAGCCCCGCGCGGCCGATCCCGCCGTCACTGCCCGCACTACAAGTCTTTGGTGGCAGCTTTCTCATCCAAGTGCCAGCTCCCGGGACACCTGATCCCCAACCGCACTCTGACCCTCTCTCTGCTTGGACAAGTGGCCACACCGGCAGGGGGACAAAAGCTTGCGCAGGTGTTGGAGGTATCCTGGAATCCCGTGGCGCCGGCACCCCTTGCGAGTTCCAGGACCCTCCGCGACATTGTTAGACCCTCCAGAGCGCGTTTGTCCTCTGTATGGAATGAGAGAACCTCATCTTCTAAAGCTGTCATGATTAAAGGGGATCAAGTGCATAAATCACCTAGGTCACAGTGAATCCCTAGGACACAAGTTCTCAATATAATGTGTGTGTGCGCGTGCCAGTTGTGCATTGGTGCTGTGCTGGCATTTGAACTCAAGGCCTGGAACTTTGTCCCTGAACTTCTTTTGTTCCAGGCTAGCACTTCACCACTTGATCTATAGCTCTATTTATGGCTCTTTTTGAAGTTTAGTGGAGGTGAGTTTTACAGCTGGGCGCTGGTGGCTCTTGCCTGTAATCCTAGCTACTCAGGAGGCTGAGAGCTGAGGATCACGGTTTGAAGCCAGCTTAGGCAGGAAAATCTGTGAGATTCTTTAACTCCAATTAATCATAAAAAGTTGGAAGTAGTGCTGTGGTTCAAGTGATAGAGATCTAGCCTGGATCAAAAAGAGCTCAGGGACAGCCCCCAAGACCAGAGTTCAAGCCCAGGACTGCAAAAAAAAAAAAAAAAAAAGATTTTTCTGCTTGAACTGGCTTTGAAACATGGTCCCCAGATCTCAGCCTCCTGAGTAGCTCAGGTTACAGGTGTGAGCCACCTATGCCCAGCATCTTATCACAATTAAAAACAAAGGTTAGAAGAGACGGGAGGTGTGGCTCAAACCTCAGTAACACAGACAGGGAGGATGAGGCAGGAGAATGGCGAGTTCAAGATCAGCTTGGGCAACTTTAGACTTTTTATTTTATAATTTTTAAGAGGACTGGGGGTGTAGCATGGTGGTAAAGGTTGCTTAGCATGGGTGAGTCCATGGATCCAGGTCTAAGTACTAGGGGGAAAAATGTGTGTGTTTTAAGAAATACAGTATATGAGGTTGGGAAGGTGGCTCAGTGGTAGAGCGCTTGCCTTGCATACCTGAGGCCCTGGGTTCGATTCCTCAGCACCACATAAGAAAAAAGCCGGAAGTGGCGCTGTGGCTCAAGTGAGGAACAGCGCTCAGGCCCAGAGTTCAGGCCCCACGACTGGAACTCCCCCCCCCCCAAAAAAAAGAAATACAGTATATGAGCCGGGCACCCATGGTTCATGTAATCCTAGCTACTCAGGAGGCTGGGATCTGAGGATCACAATTCAAAGCCAGCCCGAGCAGGAAAGTCGGTGAGACTCTTTATCTCCTATAAACCACTAGGAAACCGGAAGTGGAGCTGTGGCTCAAGCGGTAGAGCCTTGAGCTGAAAAGCACAAGGACAGCACCCAAACCCAGAGTTCAAGCTCCACGACCAACAAAAGAAGAGAGAGCCGGGCGCTGGTGGCTCACGCCTGTAATCCTAGCTACTCAGGAGGCTGAGATCTGAGGATCGCCGTTCAAAGCCAGCCCAGGCAGGAGAGATGGTGAGACTCCTATTTCCAATAAACCACCAGAAAACTGGAAGTGGCGCTGTAGCTCAAGTGGTAGAGTGCTCGCCTTGAGCTGAAGAGCTGAGGGATAGTGCCCAGGCCCAGAGTTCAAGCCTCATGACCGACAAAAAAAAAAAAAAAAAGAGAGAGAAAGAAATAGAATATATGCAAAGCACTAGCAATCTTGACCCCAATATAAATTTTTCCATGCAACTTCTATCTTAGAAACCAAGATGAAAACTAAAGATATTAGTCTAGATCATTTCAGATAAACCAATTAAAACCATTTGTTTATACAGAAGTTTCATGTTAAGCTCCATACCAAGTCTAGCAAAAGGGTGTGGAGAACTGCAGACCTCCCTGTTTGCCAGACGGGTAGTAAACATCTGGTTCTGCCCGGGGCCAGCAGTTGTGTCATACCCTTTAGACTGAGTTTACAGTATTGTCAATTGCAATGTATTTTTGGAAAAGAGCCTGCTTTGGGAGTTCTTAAATTAGTCATAGCACGTCTGCTTTTAAATTGACTTTTAAAAAAAATGCAGTACATGTTGACAGCAGAGAAACTAGAAGAAAAGTGAGTTTCAAATTAGAAAACTGAGGGTTGGGGAAGTTGGTTAATGTGCCTGGTTTTCCCACTCAGGAGCCTATAAATACAGAATCTGGCTCTGCTGCCACAAATCCCTCAGTGATTATGTTGGCCGGCCAAGAAGACTGCTATTGTGTTGTCTTGTTCAGTCATTTTCTCACCGGATAAATAGATGCCTAAGCTTAGCCTTAGCTAACTCAAGGTTATCCCAGATAAACTTTTAGAGATTCAATAGAAATATGTAAATACCTGTTTTCTCCCTCTGACTTCCTAGATTGTTTTTGTGCCATTGGTGGGGCTTGAACTCAGGGCCTGTGTGCTGTCCCTTTGTTTTTTTTGATCAAAGCTAGCACTCTACCATTTGAGCCACAGCTCCACTTCCAGTTTTCTGGAGGTTAATTAGAGATAACAGTCTCATGGACTTTCCCGCTCAGGCTGGTGTTGAACTGCATTCCTCGGGTTTCAACTTCCCAATTAGCTAGGATCACAGGTATAAGCTACCAGCGCTCAGCTGTAGATTATTTCTCACCCATTACAGGTGTTCCAACCCTGTCAACCATCCCTTGACTTAGTTACATTTTTATATGTGTGTTTGTTGGTCCTGGGGCTTGAACTCAGAGCCTGGGCACTGTCTCTGCTTTTTGCTCAAGGATCTAGTGTAATACCACTCTGAGCTACAGCTCCACTTCCAGTTTTCTAATAGTTAATTGGAGGTAAGAGTTTCATGGACTTTTCTGCCCTAGCTGGCCTTGAACCATGATCCTCAGATCTCAACATCCCAAGTAGCTAGGATTACTGGCCTGAGACACCAGCGCCTGGCTCTTAGTTACATTTCTTAGCACATACTTAACATCATTTCTTCTCTTCTGTTTCATTGTGTCATTATTATTCCCAGTTAGTACCCTTTTTCCTAAAGAAATTTATCCTAGATTCTGACAGACTGAGCAATCATAAAGTTACCTCTTTTGCCTCTCAGTGTCTTACAGAGAAAAACATAAAGAGATAGCCATTTCTCAGTACTATGTGCCACATCTGTAAGCCCAGCTACTTTATAATCCAAGCTACTTAGGAGGTACAGATTGGGAGGACTTCAGTTTGAGGACAGCCTGGGCAAAAAGTTAATAAGACCTCCTTTGCAACAGACAGCCTAGGTGTGGTAGAACATGCCTGTGATCCCAGCTACACAGATGGCAAAGAGAGGAGTATCGCTGGCCCTGGCACAAAGTGAGACACTAGCTGAAAAATCACCTAAAGCAGAAAGGACTGGGAACATGACTCACATGGCAGAGTGTTTGCCTACCACCCCTGAGTTCAACCCCAGTCCAGGCACAGGCAGAAAACAAGATAACATCCTTTAAATCAAAGCATCTGTCTACAACTTGTGGGTACAAGTGTGATGAAATTTCGCTATGACTGAGATACACGAATAAAGGTCAGAGATCTGGAGCTTCTGACTTTAGAGCTTTCTAAACTTGAAATTTGGTCCTCCTGATGATGAAATCCTTCTGATATGCTTTCTGGGCCTCATATCTTGAAGAAGAAAAGAAGAAAGGAGGAGGAAGAGGAGGAGGAGGAAGAAGAGGAGGAGGAAGGGGAAGAGGGGGAGGAGGGGGAGAAGAAGACTACAACGGCTCATCCATGTCCATGTTGCTTGAATTATGTGTTAAGGACTTGTTAAATGGTCCTACACATATATTCCTGTGGACTTAAATCTTAGAGGGGAAAAGTCATTGAAAACACAGTTGGTGGTTGTATATCGATGCTGGCAGCATTTACAAAATAAATTTTCAGTCAGGGTTTAAAATTTGCCATAAAATGCTAGTTGGAAACACTTCTCACCAAGACTGTTCTGGGCAAAGGAATTTTATCCTCAGTAAGACTCAGAGGGTATTCAGGGGTAACAAAACCCCATAAAAAGGTCTTCCACCCAGATACTTGTGGCCTCTATGAGGTAAGTTTATGGCAGCATCTTGAACCCTAGCTATAATCCTCACAGAACTATCATTTTCCCAGAAAGGACAGGACAAGACATGAGTTGCTTTAGTTACCTGCCTGGGGCATGGAAGCTATCTAAGATGTTTAATAGCCTGTCAGAAACAGTTCAGAAATAACATCATATACTTTGTGTCTTTCATCCCAACACCCAGTCTGCTTTTTTCTTCCTCCACTGCTTTTAGCCAAAAATAATTGTACTGAGCCTTTCAGACAGAGCTTATAAAATGGATGTGGAGTATGTACTAGAGAAAATTTACCACTTTTTTTTTTTTTGTCATTCATGGGGCTTGAACTCTGGGCCTGGGCTCTGTCCCTGTGCTCTTCAGCTCAAGATGAGCACTCCACTGCTTGAGCCACAGCGCCACTTCAGCGCCACTTCCAGTTTTCTAGTATTTTATTGGAGATAAGAGTCTCATGGAGTTTCCTGCCTGGGCTGGCTTTGAACCGTGGTCCTCAGATCTCAGCCTCCTGAGTAGCTAGCATTACAGGCGTGAGCCACTGGTGCCTGGCTCCTAAGTGCTTTTGCTCAAAGCTAACAACACTACCACTTTGAGCCACAGTGCCACTTCTGGTCTTCTGGTGGTTCACTGGAGGTAAAAGTCTCACAGACCAAGACCCTTAGATCTCAGCCTCCTGAGTAGTTAGGATTACAGGCATGAGCCACCAAGCACTGGGCTCATCTTTGGTTTTCTAAGTCTTGATTTTCTTCCTATGCCTACTTTTCCTCTTTTTAACTTTTATGCTGTAAGCCCACCACGGTTTCCCTGAGAATTCGCTAACCATGCTAAATTGGGCCTGAGATTTTTTTTTTTTTTTTTGGTCGGCCGTGGGGCTTGAACTCTGGGCCTGGGCGCTGTCCCTCAGCTCTTCAGCTCAAGGTGAGCGCTCTACCACTTGAGCTACAGCGCCACTTCCGGTTTTCTGGTTGTTTATTGGAGATAGGAGTCTCACAGTCTCTCCTGCCCGGACTGGCTTTGAACCGTGATCCTCAGATCTCAGCCTCCTGAGTAGCTAGGATTACAGGCGTGAGCCACCAGCGCCCGGCTTTCTATGAGAATCTTATCTCCAATTAAACAGCAAAAAGCTGGAAGTAAAAGCTGTGGCTCTTCTGAGTAGCTGCGATTATAGACGTGAACCATGAGTGCTTGGCTCTAGTGTGAATATGCTTGTTTCTGAGAAACTAAGCATTATGACCACAGGAAACACCCGCAAAGTGCCAACCCAGAAGCATCCTCACATTCAAGGATTGTGCTCACTGGCATGACCAGAGACCCTCAGAGAAATAGCAGAGTCCTTATCTACGACAGGAAATGTGCAAGATGAACTTGAAATACCTTGTCATGTCAAAGAGAGCAAAATTCCAAAGGCTACATCAGTCATGTCAAGAGAACACAGGAGCCAGGCACCGGTGGCTCATGCGTGTAATCCTAGCTACTCAGGAAGCTGAGATCTGAGTCTCAAAGTCAGCCCAGGCAGGAAAGTCCATGAGACTCTTAGTTCCAATTAACCACCAGAAAACCAGAAGTGGTGCTATGGCTCAAGTGGTGCAGCGCTCACCTTGAGCTGAAGAGCACAGGAACAGAGCACCCAGACCTAGAGTTCAAGCACCACGATCAACAACAACAACAATAACAACAAAGAACACGGGAAACACCTTGCAGTGGGTCCCATTGGACAAAGATGGGACAGCATGAGCCTCAACAAGTACTCCTCCACCAACAAAAGAATGAATGCACAAAATCCCCAAGTCTGTAATGACACTGAGTAAAATAATCTCACTGGAAGCACCACCATTTATTCTAAAAGGCGCTAAGTGATAAACTGGGCGCCAGTGGCTCACTCCTATAATCCTAGCTACTCAAGAGGCTAAAATGTAGATTGCAGTTTGAAGCCAGCCTAGGCAGGAAAGTCTTATCTCTAATAAACTACCAAAAAGCCGGAAGCAGAGCTGTGGCTCAAGTGGTAGAGTGCTGGCTTTGAGCAAAAGAAGCCGAGGGATAGGACTTGGCCCTGGGTTCAAGCCTAGGCACTGGTGGCTCATGCCTATAATTCTAGCTACTCAGTAAACTGAGATCTGATATCTGAAGATTATGGCTCAAAACCAGCCTAGTTAGGAAGCTCCATGAGACTCTGATCTCCAGTGAACCACTAGAAAACCAGAAGTGGTTCTGTGGCTCAAAGTGGTAGAGTGCTAACCTTGAACAGAAAATCTCAGGGACAGCACCCAGGCCCTGAGTCCAAGCCCCATGACTGACATTAAAATAAAATAAAGGTAAGTGATAGAAGCTCTGGACAAACCATTGGTTATAACCACTGGTCTTTCAAAACAACCAGTTGATGAGGATTTCTTTTTTTTTTT
>NW_012267251.1:11085632-11090313 GCF_000151885.1 Dipodomys ordii
AAAAAAAAAAAGATAAGTAAAATGAGCCTTTTCTCAAGTACTAACTGCACTGACAACTGGAGAACAGAAAGGCCAGTCAAGGTTAATTCTAAACCTGACCTGGACCTGGTATAAGGGCCTGACAAGCCAGTGCTGCTGAAATCCTCCCCAAGTACCCACCAGGTATGTCCCCTATGCTCTGACTGTGGTTTACCATAGCTGTCTGCGCCATCCTCTCTGTGAGCCCTTTGAAAAAGAAAATGCCCTGCACCTGGGACTATCCCCTCCCCCATTCTCAAAGGAAATCCCAGATCCAGCAACTCAGCTGACAATCCAGAGTGCTGGTCTATGGCTCCCTCTGCTGTCGGATGTGAGGAACTGACACCAACAAAAGCGCAGGGACCCTTAGAAAAGATAAACACACACCCATTAAACATATAGGAAGCCTTTAATTTCGTCACCATAAACATTAGACTCTGATTGCTCACGTAAAGTATAAAATATTTACTCGGCTAAATAAATAAGACATAACATTATTGCAAACGGCACTTAAACCCCTGAGAGCTAAGAGCTCCTTGGCTCTTGCAGGGGGTGCTCCTGAGTTTGTGTAGATTCCAGATGTGCCCTGGGGACTGAGATGGACAAAGGCTTGAGGAATCACACTTGTGCTTCTGGTCCTGCAATAGCCCCAAAGAGAATATTGGAGCCCATGGGGGTGAAGGGGGGTCTTAACGAAGTGGGGGACAGTGACTTCATTGGGCCTGGACCTCCAGGAAGAAGAGGGAAGTCAGTGAAGCCAGGTTGGGTTGTGAGGAAAAAAGGGGCTAAAGATGCTGCTGAGACTTGCTGGACCCCCTCCATTCTCCCTTAATACCACAGCCATGGGTAACAGCATGTGGGAATAGAGCATCCTAGGCCTTGGGCTAGGAAGTGTGGGGCAAGCCTGTTATCCACGGAGAAGGGCATCTGGCAATGGTCAGCCCCATGAGAGAATCCAGCATTCCCAGCTCCTAGAAACCAACCCAGAAGAGCTGGGAATGGATTTTCTTCTGCTTTGTTAAATAAATAAGTTAAATATTTAAAGGCCCATGTCCTCATGATGGCAACCCAAAGACCAACAAGCCAGGTCCTGATAAAAGGCTGGATGCAGGGGAAGCTGCAGAAAGGCAAATCCTGTCCAATCCTGTCGCAAGGACAAACGCGGCGGAATCTGCAGGAAATGTGGGCTTATCAATGGGGAAGTTTATTCACCTGCCCACAAATTCCTTCTCTAGGCGGGTCTCAACCAGGAGCTAGCTGTTCAAGTTAATGCCCAGCCAAGGCAGTCCACCTGCAGAGTCCTGCATTCCAGTGCATGGAGCTAATCAAATGCCCTGCCTTTCTAGCCTCTCTGCAGAAGACCAGACTGAAATCCACTTGGGAACCTGCTAGTTCAGCCAGCCATAGAGATCAGGAAGTGGAGAAAAGGGAAGTCCCAGTCCCCATCTGTGCAGCTATACACCTCACTGCCACCGGGTGGCAACAGAGAGCTGCACCACTTTGGCAGTATTGGAAATGAAGGCCAGCCTGGCAGCCCTCCTGGGGGGTGGAGACCCAGTCAAGCAGGACCTCCACTCAGAATGTCCCGACATTCTACACCGAGTATTTGGCCAAGTCGCTCTTGTCAAATACTACCTGTGTAGCGAAGTAAATAGCGACCAGACCCAAGCCTGCAGCCGACACCATGTAGGCAGTGACGGTTTGGCTGAGTTGGACAATGGAGCCCATAAACAGAGACGGGGCCACCTGGGACAGCAGGAAGGCACTGTCCAGGATGGCAAGGTCCAGGCAGATGCCTCGGCCAGGAATGACCCTGGCCTCGATCGGTTCTACCACCACCACTCGCATGGAGACATCGCAGGCGGAGGCCCCACAGAGCACTGGCGGAGCTGGTAGCAGGCCACCGGCTCCAGCACCCACGTGGCCATTGGGGAAGGGAGCACCCGATTTGGGGCCCGGCAGGAAGCTGGTGGTCAGGCTGTCCTCACTGCTGCCACCTCCAGCATCCCCTCGATATTTGGGCAGGAACACCTGCGGGGTGGAGGTGAAAAAGAGGGGTAAAGCCGGGTGTGGACTTGGGCATTGGAACCCCAGTTGTAACAACAGGCCCTAACTCCCTCCGTGCCAGGGGCTGGAAACCAGAGGGCTTTCATAGAAATCAGGAAACAGGCAAGGTGGCTCATGCCTGTAATCCTAGCTACTCAGGAGGCTGAGACCAGAGATCAGAGGAGGGAAGTTCAAAGCCAGACTGGGCAAGAAAGTCCGTGAGATTCTGATCTCCAATTAAGTACCAAAAAGCCAGAAGTGGAGCTGTGGTTCAAAGTGATAGAGCACTCAGCTTGAGCAGAAAAGCCCAAGGACAGTGCCCAGGCCCTGAGTTCAAGCCCTAAGACCGGCACCATAAACTAAAAATCAGGAAACTGAAGAGACTTTGCTTGGTTTGGAAACTCGAATCTAGTTCTCCTCTAGCTTTTCCTGGGAAAGGCAGGAAGCAAACGCAGGTGGGAAGAGCAGGAAGAATGAGACAGCAATGAGAAGAGAGGCAATCCATGTGGGGAGCTTATGATGGCCCAGACACCCCCACAGCCCACTGCTGTCTGGCCCTCTGACTATGTGGACATCTTTATGGCCCTGCAGTCCCACGCCCCGGCTGGGCTGCTGCCTGCAAGGAGCTCTTGGGCTTCAGCCTTGGGCCAGGGTGAATCTAGCAGCTGTGCGGAGGGGGGAGGGGGGAGGGAGGAACAGCAGGGCTCCCCCATCCCCTCCTCCTCTGAACTTCCTCCTCACCTCTGTCCTGCCTCTGTGGCCTGGGGCCTCCTGTTGAAGGACAAGGCCAGGCCTTACCCTGCACTGTCTGCCTTGCTAGACGGTGTCCACCAGGGGGCTGAGGGCATGGCTGAGCTCCCCGAGCTCATCCTATGCTGTCTAGCTGGCAAAGGGAAGGCAGTGTGCGGAGCCAAGTCTGCCCTCAGCTGTCCTGCAATGGGCCTCCAAGGACCTCACTTCCCCCCTACCCAGGTTAGACCATTAAGGCCAGAACCTGGGGACAGACATGCTCTTCCCTACAGAGAGCTAATTCCAGCCTGTCCCCCAGTAAGACCTCACAGATTTGGGCCTCTGGACACCAGCCTCCAAGCCCCCCCCCCGGCCCCCCATGCCAAAGCAGAATGCTAGGAGACGTGGGTGACAGTTATGGGAGCCACCGTGTTCTCTAGGACCAGGTTCTTTGCACCCAAACCTCAGCCTTGCTTCCCACACCCCAACCCTGCAGCTGACTGTGGAGCAGAGCAGGCTCCTACAAAGTCATCGGCCACCTGCTCAGGTCCTGCCCGGCGCGCACAGGGCTCCTGACACCCCGGGACCCTGTGCAGGCTGGCCCACACCTCTCTCAAGCTGCCGGTGGAAGGGCTCCCCCACAGGGGCCGTTAGGCCGAGCAGGAAGAAGGCCTCAGTTCAGAATGCCCAGCAAAGCAAGCTGGACTCAGGTATCCAACTAGGGTAGGAGAAGGGGCCAGAGGCAAAAGGAAGATGCAGGAAAAGAAAAAAGAGCTAGAAGAGGGCGAGAAACTAGAAAAAGAGGGGCGAGGGGGCTTCTCCTATCTCTGCAAAGTAGGCACAAGGTTGCCTGTCCCGGAGAAGGTGGCAAAAGCCAGGCTTATTCCAGCTGCTACCTGCGGCAGCCGGCTAGGGCTCAGAAGCCATCCATCAGATCCAGACCCTGCCCGGGAACAAGCCAGGCCAGACCAGGGCTTCCGCGTTTCCTGACTCTTTGGGATTCCCAGTGAAGGACTCTGCATTTCCTGCAACCATCCACTCAAGTGCTTTGTAGTCCCACCGCCAGGAAGTGATTCCCAGAATCTAATCTACACTCTTGTTCCGCAGCCGCAAGCTTCTGGCCCAGGCTGAGCTGGGCTTCCTCTCGGATGGAGAAGACTTTCACAACTTTTGGCAGACATCAGGCTGTGGGCTGGTCAGCCTCCCCGCTACTCCCCGAGCCCCACCGGCGCTGGCCGGTGTGAATACCTGCTTCTCTCGGTGGTAGAGGGAGGCCAGGGTGTAAGGCAGGATCTGCAAGGCTGAGAAGGTGAAGCCGGTGAGGGCGGCCGAGGCCGTCACTACAGCCACGCTGCGGGACAGGCACGTGGCACCGGCAGCCACGGGAAAGGCCACCACACTGGCCAGGTAGACTGCCCGAGTGCCGAAGCGCTGCACCAGCCGGTCCATGACCAGGGAGAAGACCAAGGAGATGGCACACTGCAGGAAGAGTCCCAGGCTGCCCATGCGGATGCCTGGAAAGTAGAGAGGCCGGGTGAGGAGCCTGGGCAATCTGCGGTGAGCTGGGGATGAGGGCCCCCCCCCCCACAGCAATGGGAGTCTAGATTCCTCCACCAGCCCTCATCCAACGTGGCCAGAGGAAATGCTCCATGGAGGATGTACAAGAAGCCTCAGCAGCTGGGCGCTGGTGGCTCACGCCTGTAATCCTAGCTACTCAGGAGGCTGAGATCTGAGGATCGAGGTTCAAAGCCAGCCTGGGCAGGAGAGACCGTGAGACTCCTATCTCCAATAACCACCAGAAAACCGGAAGTGGCGCTGTAGTTCAAGTGGTAGAGCGCTCGCCTTGAGCTGAAGAGCTGAAGGACAGCATCCAGGCCCAGAGTTCAAG
>NW_012267251.1:11090392-11100382 GCF_000151885.1 Dipodomys ordii
GTGGTTTATTGGAGATAGGAGTCTCACGGTCTCTCCTGCCCGGGCTGGCTTTGAACGGCGATCCTCAGATCTCAGCCTCCTGAGTAGCTAGGATTACAGGCGTGAGCCACCAGCGCCCGGCGGGCCTGAGATTTTATATAAAGATGTTTTTAAGCTGGGGAAATAGCACAGTGGTACGGAACTTGCCTAGCATGACCATGATCCTGGGTTCCACTCCTCTTCAGAAGTTTCTAATGGATGGGGATAAAACCATTACAAATAAGAAAAGGGCTCAGTACCTATGCTGGGAGTAGGGGGGATGTGGTTTGGGAAGATCTGGGACTGTATCATCTCAGCTGAGGACTTGCCTAAACTTTACAATTGTCTAGGATTTAGAGAGAGTTTGTGAGGCCAGGCACTGATGGTTGATGCCTATAATCCTAGCTACTCAGGAGGCTGAGATCTGAGGATCATGGTTTGAAGCCAGCTCAGGAAGGAAAGTCCATGAGACTCCTTATCTCCAATTAACCACCAGAAAACTGGAAGTGGCACTATGGCTAGTGACAAATTAGCCACCTATTCTCTGATCACATTCCTAGATTGCCAGTGCATATCTCTTTGTTGCCTATCTTTAAATTGTATGTGCCATTGGAATCAACGCCATTTGTGTACTTGGACTGTAGATCCACACTGGATCTCCATCTGGTTGGATGGATGGTCCCTCTGTCACCTCATCCAGTCCCGTTCTTCATGTTGTCCACAGCCTCCTGAAGAGAATCTCAGGGTTAGATGGTACTTGAAGATAATGTCGCCCAACCAGTCTCTACAACCACACTTGTCTGCCATAGCAAGTGTACTTTCCAGACCCTGCCCCTTCCTCCCGGGGTGAGAGGAAGTCCTGCCCACTCTTGCCCTTCGTCCTTGATCTCCATGATGTCATCTCCATGATGACAGTCATGACTAGAGGGGACAGAAGATGGCTTTCTCTTGTAAGCTATTGTCCCAAAATGAAAACAAGCAAAGAAAAAAAAGTGACACATAAGGTTTGAAATTCATCCTCCAGTTGCCTGGCTGCTCTGAACCCCCAGCCGCCCACTCTACCCACAATGCACCCCACTGTAACCAGAGAAGGGCGGATGCATGCAAATAGTGTTTTTCTAAATGATGTCAGTGCTGCAGCTCCAAGTCTGTATTTGCAGAAATTTCTGCGAGCTCGCTGGAATTAAACGTTGGGCCAACTCCAGCCATCCTCCCCCAGATCTGTTCAGCTCAGCTCCCAGGCGCAGCCATGTCTGGGCCTCTGGGCTGTTCCTCCCCTCCCAGACTCCCACTGTCCCAGCTGCCTCTTCCCTTCCCTTGTGAGCCCCGCTGGATGCTGGGTAGAGTTTCCTTCTGCACATCTGTCTATGCATGGGGATCGCTCAGAGGGTGGGCTAGCTCTTCCCACTCCATGCTTCTGCCTGCCCTCATCGAATGTTGCTCTTTAGGACTGGGGTGTGTCTCAAGGAGACAGTGTTTGGCCATGTACAAGGTCCTAGGTTCCATCCCCAGTACTGCAATTTTAAAAAGGGGTGGATGGGGTGAGACAGTGTCCTTCAGAAACAATGTATCCATTTGTTTATATTTTCATAGGAAGTTGTGTCAGTGCATTTTTCCCAGGCGTATTTACATTTGAGGACTTATTCCTAACTATGGTCCCCTACTGAGGGGCTTCCCAAGCTTCATGGAAGAAGTGAGGGTGGTAGAATGAGCAGAGGGCAGAGCCTTCCTCCTCAGGCCTCCCATTTCCTCATATGTAAACTGGGAGATGGGGGGGGGGAGTGATCCTCAGAGTTAGTATCTACAGGGGGAAAACTTGGTTGGTGTTAGTACCTTTAGGGACCCTCTGCACCCTTCCCTGCGCTCCCATCATAGCACATTGGATTCATCAGTCCTCTCTCTCTCTCTCCCTCTCTCACTCAGGAGATTTACTGTAAAAAATTGGGTTAGGGATGGTAGGATGCTTTGCTCAACCTATCAATTTCAGTGTTAACAATCTCAGACAAAATACCCTCACTGCAATACCCACAGTAATGTTTGACCATATATCTGGGCACCCAATGGCCCAGTCAAGTTGACATAAAATTAACCATCATATTCTAGGTGATAGTTGCCCAAAAGGGTTGGCCCTGGGTGCCAATTAGAGAGCTTCTCAAATGACCTGCCATCCTTGACATCTGATTGCACTTTATCCCTGTCCCGCTCCCCCATGGTTGCTTTCCATTGCTCTTCACAACTTTTTTGGAGGGAGAGAGAGGGGTACTAGGGATTGAATTAAGGCTGCATGCTTTCTAGACAGGTGTTCTATCATTTGAGCCACACCTCGAGACCCCCTTTCATTTAGTACCAGTCCTAGGGCTTGAACTCAGGGCCTGGACTTTCCTGCCAGGACTGGCTTCAAACTACAATCCTCAGGTCTCAGCCTCCTAAGTAGCTAGGATTATGTGTGCGAACCAGCTGCATTGTTTGTTGTTGTTGTTGTCGTCAGTTGTGGGGCTTGAACTCAGGACCTGGCACTGTCCCTGAGCCTCTGTGCTCAAGGCTGGCATTCTACCACTTGAGACATAGTGCCACCTCCAGTTTTTGAGTGGTATTTGGAGATAAGTCTCACGGGGATTTTTTCTGGCTTTGAACTGCAATCCTCAGATCTCAACCTCTTGAGTACTAGGTTTACAGGCGTGAGCCACTGGCATCCGGCTTGCACTGGTCTTTTTTTTTTTTAAATTTTATTGTAAGGATGCTGTACAGAGGGGTTACAGTTACATGAGTAAGGCAATGAGTACATTTCTTGTTGAGCATTGTTACCCACCCCCCCCCTCCGCCAATCGCATTGGTCATTTTCTGAAGTGAGGTTTTGCTTTATGCCCAGGATGGCTTGTGCTGCTGTCCTCCTAGTAGTGCTTCCCTTTCTGTGTCCCTGAGGATGACAGGCATGTGTCATTGCATCGAGACATTAGTTTAGATGGGGGGGAGGGTCCTCACAACTTTATGTCCCAGCTAGCTTGATCTGTGATCCCTCCCATTTCTACCTCCAAGTAGCAAGGATTACAGGCTTGAACCACTATACCCAGCTCTTTTTTATTTTGAACATTAAGAAAAAAGTTAAGGCAGTTTCAAGAGAATATTAATCATGCAATTTACAGATACAATATTATAGTATAGTGAAACAAAACCACAAATTCATTTTTTAAAAAGCCAACAACAGTGAAACCACTTCTCAGAGTACAACAGTTCTCTTCATGGTTTTACTTTCTGTGGTTTATTACCCACAACCAACCACAATCTAAAAATAGGAATGGCAAATTCCAGAAATAAACAGGTTATAGGATTTTAATAGCTAAGTATTTGTGATAAGATCTTGGGCTTTCCTGTCCTAGCCTGCCTGAGACATACATCGTCTATTTGTGTATCCATGATGTATATGCTGCTTGCTCAAGGAGTCTGAGACCATATCCACATAATTTTGTGTATGTATATATAGATATATAGATATAGATGTAATTGTTGTATTATAGGACTGGTCATCATTGTTAATATCTGATCATACCTAGTTTTTCAATGAAGCTTTTTCATAGGACATAAGTAAAAGGGAAGACTAAACTGTACTGTGTTGGGTTCTACAGTGTCAGGCACACAAAACTGAATCTAAAGATAAAAACAAATCCACCATAAACTAAGTGTTGTGCAAAGGAAAAGGCCACCTTGATCTTTGGTGCAGCCATCTGAATCATAGGTGACAGTGTCAAACTGAGCTTGCTCAGTATTTCGCCTGCTTGTTCCTTTGTTTGCTCCATAATGCATCTAGCCAAGCAAGCAAATATATTATGTACCTACTGTGTGCAAATAGAGAGCTCAATTTGGGGCAATAGAACAATAGATAAGACAGTCTTTTCCTGGAAGATCGTGGCAGGGGAGCAGATTGCAAATTCTTGCTTGGCTTCAGATGATGTTTTAATTCTTTCCTTCTTTCCTTCCTTCTTTTCTTTCTCTCTCCTTCCTTCCTTCCTTCCTTTCTTTCTTCTTTATAGTCCCAAGGCTTGAATGCAGTCCCTGAGCTTTTTTTTTTTTCTCAAGGCTAGCGCTCTACCACTTGTGTCACAGCTCCAGTTATGGCTTTTTGTTTGTTTGTTTGTTTTTGTTTCTTTTGTGCTAAGTGGAAATGGAGATAAAGAGTCTCGTGGACTCTCCTGTTGGGACTGGTTTCAAACTGTAATCCTTAGATCTCAGCCTCAAGTAACTGGGATTATAGGCGTGAGCCACTGGTGCCCAGCACAGATGGCATTGTAGGTTCATTTCTAGGAAACCTCTGGTCCTCCCCAACAGTTCTCAATCTTAGACTAGTCTAGGAATTTTCTGTGCCCTCCCCTAGCTCTGTGCCCCATCACTACACCACCCCACACCTCCTGCAATGGTGTCTGTGCAGGTCTGAAACTGCCTCCCAGTAGGCCAGCCAAAAAATAAGGAATGCATCATGACCCTAGCAAAGGGTGGTTCTTTCTTTCTTCTTCTTTTTTTTTTTGTCGGTTGTGGGGCTTGAACTCTGGGCTTGGATGCTATCCTTCAGCTCTTTAGCTCAAGGCTAGCTCTCTACCACTTCCCGTTTTCTGGTGGTTTATTGGAGATGAGTCTCACAGAGTTTCCTGCCTGGGCTGGCTTTGAGCCACGATCCTCAGATCTCAGCCTCCTGAGTAGCTAGGATTATAGGTGTGAGCCACCAGCGCCTGGTTTACAGGGGGTTCTTAAATGTCCATGGCAAGAGTAGATGATTAGGACAAATCAAACATCTGACTGATGTCCAGTAATGATGGTTAGTGCATCAGGCAGGAGGAGTGAGGTAGGGGGATAAACAAAATTCCCTACTGGTCCAGGCATGGTAATGCACAGCTATAATCCCAGCTGTGCTATATGCATAGATAGGAGGATGGAAGTCAGAGACTGGCCCAGGGCAAAAGCACAATGCCTGACCTAAAACATGAATGGAGGGGCTGGGAAGGTTGCTCAGTGGTAGAGCACTTGCCTTGCATGCATGAGGCCCTGGGTTCCATTCCTCAGCACCACATAAGCAAAAAGAAAAAAACCGGAAGTGGCACTGTAGCTCAAGTGGTAGAGTTCTAGCCTTGAGCTGAAGAGCTGAGGGACAGCACCCAGGCCCAGAGTTCAGGCCCCACAACCGGACCAAAAAAAAAAAAACAAACATGCATGGAAATGTAACAGTGCAATCCCCTCCTAAGTAAGTAATAGAAGCTAATAAAAATAACTAAAGCTTTTCTCTTTCTTTCTTTCTTTCTTTTCTTTCTTCCTTTCTTTTCTTTTTGGTTGGTTGTGGGGCTTGAATGCTGGGCCTGGGTGCTGTCCCTCAGCTCTTCAGCTCAAGGCTAGCGCTCTACCACTTGAGCCACAGCGCCACTTCCAGTTTTCTAGTGGTTAATTGGAGATAAAAGTTTCATGGGCTTTCCTGCCCTGGCTGAGTAGCTAGGATTACAGGTGTGAGCCACTATTGCTCAGCTTAACTAAAGCTTTTTAAAAAGGGCTGGAGGCAATGTTCAAGTGATAGAGCCCTTGAGTTCAAAAATACCACCAAAACTAAATAAATCAAGCCTGTGTTTTGTTTTTTTTTTTTTAGTTTTAGTCTTTCTCACTTTGGGATAACATGAGCCTTATACACTGACAAGCTGCGAGACAATGCAGACCCACCCTGTACACCTCTTACCTCTGCTTTTTGAAACTGTTGACAGAAAAGCCAAGAGAGGGGCTCATACCTGTAATCCCAGCTACTCAGGAGGCTGACCTCTGCAGTTCATGGTTCAAAGCCAGCCAGGGCAGGAAAGTCTGTATGACTCTTATCTTCAGTCAAGTACCAGAAAGCCAGAAGTGGAGCTGTGGCTCAAGTGGTAGAGCACTTCCTGAGCACAAAAGCTAAAGAACAGCACCTAAGCCCCTGAGTTCAATCCTGCACAAAAAGAAAAGAAAAAACAAGCAAAACAAAACAAAGCCCTCAACCTGTGGACAGAGAACAAAACCAGCCCAGAAGGGAATGCCCCAAGACAGCACACACCATCTCATCAGGCCTCTGAGCTGACAAGAGAAAGGAAGATGATGCTCCACTGTCTGGGTCAGCTTGGGCTGCTGTAACAGAACACCTCAGCCAGGTGGCTTATCAACAACGACGTTTATTTCTCACAACTCTGGAGAATGGAAGCCCAAGATCCAGGCTCTGCAGCATTGCGCTGTCTGGCGAGGGTCAGCTTCCTGCATGTAGTCTCCATCTTCTCACTGTGTCCTCATGTACTGGGAAGGGCAGGATGATTTCTGGGAGCCTCTTTTTCTTTTTTTTTTCTTTCTTTTTTTTTTTTTGCTGGTCCTGAGGCTTGAACTTGGCCTAGGCACTGTCCTTGAGCTTTTTTTGCCCAGAGGGAATGCTCTACCACTTGAACCACAGCTCCACTTCCAGATTTTTAGTGGTTAATTGGAGATAAGAGTCTCATGAAGCCTAGAGCCATTCAAAGCCAGCTCGGGCAGGAAAGTCCCAGTGAGACTCTTATCTCCAATGAACCACTCGACCATCAGAGCTGTGACTCAAAGTGGTACAGCACTAGCCTTGAGAAAAATGTTCAGAGACAGCACCCAGGCCCTGAATTCAAGCCCCATGACTGACAACAACAGAAAAAGAGCCTCATGGACTTTCCTGCCTAGGCTGGCTTTGATCCTCAGACCTCAGATCTCAGCCTCCTGAATAGCTAAGATTATAGGCATGAGCCTTATGAGGGCATTAATCTTTTCTTCTTATCTCTCTCTCTTTCTTTCCTTCTTTCTTTCTCTTTCTTTCTTTCTTTCTTTCTTTCTTTCTTTCTTTCTTTCTTTCTTTCTTTCTTTCTTTCTTTCTTTCGCCAGTCCTAGGGCTTGAACTCAGGGCCTGAGCACTGTTGCTGAGCTACTTTTGCCAAGGGCTAGCACTCTACCACTTGAACCACAACACCACTTCCAGCTTTTTGTGCTTATGTACTATTGAGGAATGGAACCCAGGGCTTCATGCATGCTAGTCAAGCATTCTGCCACTGAGCCACACACACTCCCAGCCCTAGAGCATTAATCTTGCTCCTGAAGGGTTTCACCCTCTTGACCTAATTGCCTTCCAAAGGCCATCACATGGGGACTTAGCTTTCAACATCTGGGCTATGGCCGCCAGCTCCTGCTGTTCACACTCACTCACTGCAGTAAGCTGTTGAGAAACAACCCACAAACCGCCAGCCTGAGGGATGTTGGGATAGATCTTCTCCAGGAGGCAGGAGCTCCGGTGGACAGTCAGGAGCTCCCCAGCCTGAACCCTCACAGCCACCCCTCACCTACGTCCATCTGGGGTCTCTTCTTTGAGACAGAGTTTCACCATGTAGCCCGGGCTGGCCTCAAACTAGGGATTCAGCCTCAGCCTCTCCCAGTGCTGGAATTACAGGCATGAGCCACCAGGTCCAGCTGTGGTCATTTTCCCTTGCCACAGTTCCAGGGCTGACAGAGGGTCTTGTCCATAGGAAAGGAGACTATTGTTATTTGATAGTAGGAAGGAGAATGCACGAAGCAGGGGCTATAAGTTGCTAAAGAGGCTGCAGTGCCGAGTCTTCCACCCCTTACAGAGGGGTGGGTGTCTGTGGATGCCCTCATTTGTAGACACAAGCAAAGGTCGGGTTCTAGTAGGAGGCAGAATGTGGTCAAGCCAAACGGTCACCAGAGTCCATCAAGCTGTCTCCAAATGTGTGTGGCGATCTGGTGACGGGGATGGATAGCAGGCAGTAGATTGCTAAGCAGTTGTAACCAAATCTGACCCTGGAAACCAAGGGCTTTTGTCCAGATGCTCAGAAGTAACCTGAGGCCCTTGTCCCACTTAGCTGTTGGCGGGGTGGGGGGGTGGGGGTGTCATGTGGTGGGCCGGGGAGGAAGACCCTTAGATATTTGAAGGCTAAGCCTCTGCCACCTAAACCCTCTTAGCCCTGCCCTCCAGCCACAAGGCAGGCCCCGGGCTCCAGCAGGAGACAAGCTGGGCCCAGCACAAGGACTCTGAGAGGCCCTGTCAGCCCCGCCCTCCTCCCCGTGCTGGAAATGGGATCTGTTGGTTCACAGCGTGTGCTTTCTATTGACAACCTGCCTGACACATTGCTGGGCATCGGTTCCTGCTCCCTTATCCTTTCCACTTAGATGAACTGGGTCCAGGTGTTTCTGTGAGGACTGGCCAGTTGGTTCTTGCTTCATAAAATCTGTGCTAAGTCTGCTGCTCTGTGCCCGGGAGGAGCTTTGTAGGTCCTGTAGAGGCTCAAGCCTGAACTGGTTTTCCCAAGGGAGAAGGAGAGCTCTTGTTCCCAGGGATGGAGAATGGCAGGACCCGCAGGGCAGGTTCTGTGCTCCAACAGCACCCATGGGCTGAGACTGGTGGAGCCCTGGAGGTGCTTCTTTTTCTTCTCATAGCACCCTCTCTACTGGCTATTTCCCCACCTTCTTCCTCCCTATGTACACACACGCACACACACGCGCGCGCGCGCGCACACACACACACACACATACACACACACACACACACACACTTCCAGATCAGGCCTTTAGCTGTGGGAAAAAATTGGGTAGACAACATAAATTTATAATCCTAAACTTGAAAGTATCAATATAAATCCATAATGTATTTACATTTAAAACAATCTTTCTGAAGCTGAGCACCAGTGGTTCATGGCTGTAACCCTAGCTACTCAAAAGGTTGAGATCTGAGGATCAAATTTGAAGCCAACTCAAGCAGGAAAGTCTATGAGAATCTTTTTTTTTTTTTTTTTGGTCGGCCGTGGGGCTTGAACTCTGGGCCTGGGCGCTGTCCCTCAGCTCTTCAGCTCAAGGTGAGCGCTCTACCACTTGAGCTACAACGCCTACAGCGCCACTTCCGGTTTTCTGGTTGTTTATTGGAGATAGGAGTCTCACGGTCTTTCCTGCCCGGGCTGGCTTTGAACCGCGATCCTCAGATCTCAGCCTCCTGAGTAGCTAGGATTACAGGCATGAGCCACCAGCACCCGGCTTGATGAGGATTTCTTTATCGAAGACTCATACTGAATATGTATGAGAAAGGAGAAAATCACATTTTATAGTATCTTTCAGGTAGAATTTAAGCCTGACCATCAATGGTGTAGATCATCCAAGTGTTGATATCTCATGCCTTTAATTCTAGCTACTAAGAAGCCTGAGATCTGAGCATCCTGATTCAAAGAAATCTCAACAGAAAAGTCTAGGGGACTATCTCTAATGAATCATAAAAAAAAAAAAAACAGGAAGTATAAGTGTAGCTCGTGACAGACCACCCACCACCTTTGGGTCCAAATGCCAAGCAAGAATGAGGGGTCCTGAGTTCAAGCCCCAATACACACACACACACACAGCCCTACCTTTGTGGGAGACAGAGATCAGGAGGACTGAGATTCAGAGGCCAGCCAGGGCAAAAAGTTAGCAAGAAAGCCAGCTTGGGACTGGAAATGTGGCTTAGTGGTAGAGTGCTTGCCTGGCATGCATGAAACCCTGGGTTCTATTCCTCAGTATCTCATAAACAGAAAAGGCCAGAATTGGCTTTGTGGCTCAGGTGGTAGAGTGCTAGCCTTGAGTACCTAGAGGCTCAGTAACAGTGCCCAGGCCCTGAGTTCAAGCCTCAGGACTGGCAAAAAAAGAAAAGAAAAGAAAAGAAAGCCAGCATGTTTGCCATTCTAACCAACAAAGCAGCGTGGTGACAGACACTTGTGATTCCAGCCATGCAGGAAGACAGAGATACAAGGATCCTGAGCTGAGACTGGCCCCAGCAAAAACTCAAGACCTTACCTGAAAAATAAAGCCACAAGGGCTGGGGACATGGCTCAAGTGGTAGATCACCTGTCTAGTAAGCACAAGGTTTTAGGTTCAAATTATTTTACCATAAAAAGTCCAATTTCTGGGCTGGGAAGGTGGCTCAGTGGTAGA
>NW_012267251.1:11105522-11120877 GCF_000151885.1 Dipodomys ordii
AAAAAAAAAAAAAAAAAAAGAAGCCTCAGCTCTGGGGACAGGAAGGCAAGCTGGCCTTCTAGAACACCTAGTGTGAAGGGCCCGGCCTCCTTACCCCACTACCCCACATGGTGGCTGTCATGCAGGGAGGTTGTTTGGAGGGTCAGCAGTGGGTAGAGGGCACACAGAAAGAAGCTGGGATCAGACAGACCTAAAGTCCAAGTCTAGCCTCTTCATGGATCGTGTGTGTGTGTGTGTGTGTGTGTATGTGTGTGTGTGCGTGTGTCTGTGTGTGTGTGTGTTTAAATGGAAATAAGAATCTCATGGACTTTCCTGTCCAGGGTGGCTTCAGATCACCAACGTCAGATCTCAGGCTTCTGGGTTGCTAGGAGTATAGGCATGAGCCACTAACGCCGCCTTGGCTCCCCCTGGATCTTAAATAAGCTCAGCCTCTGTCTATCAGTCAGAGCGGCCTGAGGCCCTGCTGAGACTTCTTCCATGTATAAAGTCTTTTCTGATGGGAAAGTTGGGGCCCAGGGTGCACAGCCGCCAACCCAGGCCCAGGCTGGGAGTCTCTCCCAACTGGGGAGTATGTCCTTGGGAAGGCAGCCCCCACAGCAGCCTTCTCTGGCTGCTGAGGCCTTACCTTCATCATAGTGTCTCCGGGCCTCGGTGCCTGGCTCGGCCCTGGGCACACCCTGGTACAGCCCCTCACCCACGAAGTCCGTGTAAAACAGTGTGAAGGTCATGAGCGCCATCCAGCTGCACAGCTCGGCCACGAAGAGCCGGCGCAGGGTACGAGGCATGCGGCAGCAGAGCTGGTGTAGGCGGGGAAACAGGGCACCCAGGTTCCGGAAAGCCAGGCGGGCACGGCACGGGCAGCAATGGGGTAACGCCGAGGGGGCTGACAGCCCTTCTGCAGGCTCGGGTGGACCCAGCACGGCCTCCTCCGCCACAAACAGAGTGGCCACCATGCAGGTGAGGAAGATGAGTGTAAGCAAGCCAAAGAGACACTCTTCCTGGGTGCCTAGGTAGGGGGCCAGGACGCTGGCATCCCAGTCAATGGCGGGCAAGAGGTAGCCCAGGCAGCCCCCGAGGCTGATCATGAAGGCATAGACGGAGAAGGCCTGGCGACAGTGGTCCGGGTCTCGGAAAAGGTCAGAGAGCAGCGCCTCCAGTGGGGTGAAGCACACCTGCCCACAGAAGTCCAGCAGCCCCACACCCACGATCAACAGGGCCAATTCCAGGGGTCTGGTGTCTGGGCACAGCAGCCCTGCCAGCCGGCCAGCCCTTGGGATGAGAAAGAGGCTCAGCAGGACACCCAGGGACAGGGCCCAGATGAAGGGTCTCCGGCGGCCGTAGCGTCCACGCCATTGGTCACTGGCTGAGCCCAGGAGCGGGACAGAGACCAAACCCAGCACAGGACCGATGCCTGAAAGACAGACAACAGCATGTCAACGGCTGGGTCGAAGCCTGGCTCCCTGGGAAGGACGCCAGTGGTAATTCACGCGATGGGCCAGCTCTGAACTACAGACGTTTGCCTCTGGTCTTTATGGGGGCTCTCCCGTTTTCTCCTCACAGCACAACTATTGTAAATGCCCTATATTCAGCCAGGGAAACTGAGGCACGACTATCTGAGAGGTGGCACTTATACAAAAGCTCAGAGATGGGGAGAGCAAGGGGCAAGGCTTCAGCAGGCAGCTGGACTCCAGACCTGGACGGAAGGGGTGTCACAATGGTGATCACTTGCCTTCTGTGACTTCTTTTGTCAGTCCTGGGGCTTGAACCCAGGGCCTGGGTGCTGTTCCTGAGCTCTTTTGCTCAAGGCTAGCGCTCAACCACTTTCAGCCAGAGCTCCACTTTCCGTTTTCTGGTGGGTAATTGAAGATAAGAGTCTCACAGACTTTCCAGCCTGGGCTGGCATCGAACCATGATCCTCAGATCTCAGCCTCCAGAGTAGCTAGGATTACAAGTGTGAGCCACCAGCGCCTGGCCTTTCTGTGACTTTGGCAGAATTCATCGACAGCATCAGGAATCCACAACCTGTCTTGTCCCAGGACTGAAGAGCCCTGGCTGGTAGAGCCTGATGGAGTCCCAGCCCTGCTAAAGCTCTGAGCAGGATTACAACCTGGACTCATCTCCTAGGCCCCTTGTGCCTTTTCTATACAACGCATAAGTCCAACACGCTGGGGTGAAAAGTAGAGATCAAAGCTGTTACCACGCGCCTGCCCCACCAAGCTGGAGGCCAACAGGTAGCTGACACAGGCTCTGAGCAGCTCTCCAGACAGAGGGCCTGGCTGCCTGGTCCCCCAGGTGTGAGAGAGAGGGAGGGGCGTGACTCACCCAGCACCATGGTCATGAACTTCTCCTCGACCCCCACCTCCAGCAGCAGGGGTGGCACGTAAGTGATGCCAGCAGCCAGGCACACCTCCAGGCCGAAGGTCAGCAAGTTGACCAGCAGGAGCTGGGCTTTCCGATGCCGAAGCAGGCGGCTCACCCACAGCCTCTGGACCATGGTGGGCCCGGCGGGAAGGGGAGGAGGGTCTGTTCACACTCTCCGCGGCTGCTCTGTCTCAGCCCTGCTTCGGAAGCTGAGGCCTCTCCTCCTTGCGGCCACCGACTGCCTAGGATTCAGCCCGACGCCCATTTCTGCCAGTTCTCTGGGGCAGGTGCAGTGTCTCGGCCTGGGCTGACCACCAGTCACCTGCAGCACCTCGATGGGGGCACATGTCATCACCGCTCAGCTCCTAAAGGGCAGGACAATCACAGGCACGGGAGTCAGGAAGGCTGGCTCCCTCCTTCCCAGCCAATAGCGTGGCTGGACCCTTAGGTGCCACCACCCCTAGCTGCCCAGTCAGGAAATGTAACAGTCACACACACTTCCTGACATAACTAATATGATAAAATATGCGTTTTTAAGCCTCAGCACACCCCAGAGCGGAATGTAACAGGTGTCAGTTGCTTTCTATTCTGGAACAGCTCTGCAGTTACCTTGCCTGCTAGGCTGGAAATCAAAAAGTCAAGTCAAGCCGGGCGCTGGTGGCTCACGCCTGTAATCCTAGCTACTCAGGAGGCTGAGATCTGAGGATCAAGGTTCAAAGCCAGCCCGGGCAGGAGAGACCATGAGACTCCTATCTCCAATAAACCACCGGAAAACCGGAAGTGGCGCTGTAGCCCAAGTGGTAGAGCGCTCGCCTTGAGCTGAAGAGCTGAGGGACAGCGCCCAGGCCCAGAGTTCAAGCCCCAAGGCCCACAAAAAAAAAAAGTCAAGTCAAAGCAGCTGATGTGCCCAGGTCTGGCCAGCAAGGGTCCCCTGGAGACCCTCGGCCAGGCTGCATTTGTTTGCTTTTCTCTCCCCTTCCAAAGCTGGCTCTGCTCAATTCCCCTCTGTCACCTGCTGGCCAGAGCCCCGACCCTCACCCCATGGCTGCACACCGCAGTCTCCACCCCTAGGACAAGACTGAGGAGAAGGAGGAAAAGCTGTGGTTTGTTGGGTTTCAACCTGTCACCCAAACACACCGAGGGCCTCAAATCTTCTCAAGTTCAACGTTCCTGGGGAAGAAACAGTCGACGCCCACACAGGGCCGTCCAACCGTGACAGGGCGGTCGGCACTGCCAGGTCCCAGGAGCATGAAACCACACCACCTGGCAGCACAGGTGGTGACGCCAATGACCCCCTAAGCTGGCGGGGTGCCCACCACATCCTGGGCAGCCTTTCCCTCTCCTGGATGGCTCCACTCTCTGCAGAGTAGAGTTCTCACCATTTAGCCGGCCAACTGGGCTTCTCAAGTACAGGGGGTGAACCATCATATATAAGTGTGTGTGTGTGTGTGTGTGCACGTGCACGCACGCACACGCACATGCGCACCCATGCCCATCCATCCACCCATGCTGTGCCCCCCAGCCGAGTGGCCTCAAGGATCTGCCTTCCTAACACCAGCACCTGCTGGTAAAGAAGAAATATAACTCAGCTGTGGAGAAGGGGTCCAGAGAGCAGCCTCCACACACATTGAGGCTGGTGTTGAGCCACTTGAGCCATACCTCCACTTCCAGCTTTTTGCTGGTTAACTGGAGATAAGAGATTTGTAGATTAGTCATCTGTCAGAACTGGCTTGGAACTAGATCCTCAAATCTCAGCCTCCTGAGTAGCCTGGATTACAGGCATGAGTTGGGGAGGGGGACAGGGAGAAGAGGCCTAATAAGACAAAAAGACCCAATGTGTCCTTGACCCCCACAAAAGAAAATAAACAGAGGCAGCAGACAGGGCTTCCCCCGTCTCCTGGCTGCACGAGTCTCCCCCTTTCTTCCCAATTCAACCCCACAAGTCATACTGAAGCATATGAAGCATAGCAACAAGAGAGCAGGAGCAGAGATCACAGTGGCCAAGGGCTGGCTGGCTCCCATCTCCTGAGCCGGGAAGAACAGAGCCACCACCACCCCCCTTTTCCACCCATCCCCTCTGCCAATCTCAGTTTTGCAAGATAAAAGGCATAAAAGGCGCTTCAACTTCTTTTATCTTTTCAAGTAACACCAAGCCCCATGGGGCCTTGCGTGTTACAAAGCGTGTCCTGGGTGCTCTCTAAAGCTGTGTGCTTCAGAAAAATCAGGCGGCCATCAATCCCGGATAAGATCGGTCCACTCCGTAACGGCCAAAGCTCTGGGGCTTTTGCAGCTGGTAGATCAGGAAGGAAGAGATAAGGCTGAGGCAACAGGCAACCTCCAACTGCAAGTCTCCAAGCTTTGCAAAGGAGGAGAGGGGACTCTTAATGGAGAGGTCAGGAGGAGGGGGTAAAACACTGATCCACAACGTCCCCCAAAGGAAGGCACTGGTACCAGACCTCAGTCTTAGCTGGACTGCTGTAGGTTCAACTTGAGCACTACCCATCCTCCCAGAGGGGAAGGGAGGAGGGACGCAGGGACCCAGGGACAGAGCTACCCAAACTAGAGGAATGGGCTGTGGGTGGCAGCTTCCCAGGCATTGCCCTCCCCACCCTCAACACTCGTGCACAGCACTGTGATTAAGAGAACAGGTCCTCCCTGAGCAAACAGACTTTCACCACACTTGCTCCCATTCTCCAAGAGTTGCCACCCCCTCCCGTTGGGAATAGATTCCAGATCCCAGCAAGCCCTGAATCACCGCCCACCCCAGCCCAGTTCCCTGTCCTCTCAGCGAGAGCAGGACCTTCTGAACCAACGGAGGAAAAGAGATGAACTGTCCCCCATCGTCCTACAGGCCAGTAGCTTCTGGATAGCCTCCTCCTTCCTGGATTGCCTTTGTCCCACACGCACACACCACCCAGGTTTTCTACCAGATACCTGAAGTCTGGAGAGGAAGTGGGCTGCTCCCAGCTCTGCCCAGCACCCCTCTCTGCTCTAAGGCTGCAGAGCCCGTCCTCCCTCTTTTCCAATCTACTCTGTCCTGGGGGTCCAGACACTCTTGACAACCCTAGACTTAACTCTTCCAAGCCCAGAATTACCTGAGGAATTCCAAGCTCAGAGAAACATTCTCCCCGCCAAAACCCCATCTCTCCCCACTTCCTCCCTGCTCCAGATCCTCAGGGTGGAAGAGTCTACTGTCTCCCTGAGTCAGCCAGCCCCTCTAGGGCCTTCTTCTCTGAGGCACCAAAGAAGTCCAGGCTCCAAGAGGTCAGAGAACAAGCGGTCCAGCACCACTTTCCTAGCCCAGGGCACATTTCTCAGCACAAAGCTTGAAAGCCACAGATCTTGGCTGCCTCCACCACTCTGCCCCGTGTCCCCTCTCCAAGCCTGGGGAGCTAGGACAAAGTCTAACTCTCTCCACTCCAGTCCCAGAGACCCTATGGACCCAAATCCTCCAGCCTTACCACTCCAGAAGCAGTATCCGTCTGGTAAACAGATCAACCAGGACAGCCAGCCTCAGAAGGCTCACTTGGAGAGGAGATGGCAAGAAGAGGAGGAAAATGGAGGGACTGACCCCTGGGAAAGGAAAGCCGGGAGCCACCTTCTCCCAAGTTCCAAACATCTCCCCTCTTCTCTGGGCACCCCAATAGTTAGACAGCCAGAAGCCCAAGGGAAACCTAAGATGTATGGGAACATTCCCTGGAATACCTCCCATGCCACACACACACACACACACACCCTTTACACACACACCCTTTACACACACACACACACACACACACACACACACACACCCTTTATCCCTGGGGAATGGAACTGAAGTCTCGAGGGACAAGGGAAACGTTTACCTTCTGAGTGAATGGATGGGGGGCTGGAATGTGGCTTAGTGGTACAGTGCCTGCCTAGCATGCATGAAGCCTTGGGTTCGATTCCTCAGTACCCTATACACAGAAAAGGCCAGAAGTGGAACTTTGGCTCAAGGGGTAGAGCCCTAGCCTTGAGCTAAAGCAGCTCAGGGACAGTGCCCAGGCCCTGAGTACAAGCACCAGAACTAGCGGGGGGTGGGGGGTGGGGGGAGAGAAAAGAGAAAAAGAGTGGATGGCTGTAGGCAGGGGTTGGGTGTGTTAGAACTGAGGACAGCTGAAACCCAGCTCTCCTGCCCACCCCCTACCCTGAGCCAAACCCCAGCAGCTACTTCTTGGGCTCAAAGGCAGCAAGCGGCTTAGAAGGACTCTCCTGGCCCGGGATGGCGCACTTCAGATCGGACCCCAAGGGAGCAGGCCATGTGAGGAAATCAAACTGATCAACAGGAACAAACTTGGCCTGAACTTTGTCCAAAATTCAAAAGACAGAGTGGAGGAGGCGGAGGAAAAGGCGACCCACACCCACCGCCCGCCTGCTGGAGCCCTCTCACTCTCTCTCTTAGCTCCCTAAGGGAAGGGAGGGTCAGAAGGAGGCATAAAGAGGCCTTTGAGGGCTGTCAAAGGGGCTCCTGCCACGCCTCTCTGCTGAGGTGGAGCTGGGGGGGGTAGATTCCCTTCAGTGACAGGCAGAGACTAGAGGGAGCGGGAGTGGAGGGCAGCCCCCACCAGGGGCCAGTGTCAGGCAGCAATTCTACGGGCTCTTTATGCGAGGCCCGCGTCCCCACACCCCTCCCAGGCACATCAAACGGCCGCAGCCCCCACCCTGACCCTGCCAGCACCGCGACCCCGGCCTTGCCTCCACTCACAAAGACCTGGGCCGTTTCTCACACGCTCCTCCAGGGCGGGAGGCACTGAGCATGCTCCGCCCTTCACAGCCACCCGCTGCCCTCCCCAGAGGTGGGGAGCCCAGCAAAGGAGGGGTGGGGGTGGGGTGGGGGGCTAGCCGGTGGCAGGCAATGACTCAGCTGAAGGAAAGGGGTGGGGTTACCATGCCAAGACTGCCACTTGCCACCACCACCACCACCACCACCACCCAGGACTGGGGCACAGAATGGGGATCAGTTCTTCCCCCAAACTGGACTAGATCTCAGCATCTCTCCCTAAGCTGAACTCTCCCGGGCTGTGCCCAGCACGACCTCAGGTCTGGCAGTTCAACGAACCCAGCACCCCGTGCGCTATCGCCTTGCCCCAGTCCCCAGAGAACCATCCAATGCCCAGGCTTCGCCTACTGAACCTGGCGCACTGCACTGGGCCCCGCTGGCCGGCGGCGCTTATCTCAGGGGGTCCTGAGCTGCGAGACCAGGCAGCCAGGAGGTCTGGAAACCAGTGTCCTGCAGAAGCTGAGAGCCCCACACCCCAGCCAGGAGAACGGGGCAGGGCGGGGGGGGGGGCAGCGTGGCAGGAGGTTCATTACCTTCCAACAACATTCAGTCTTTGATTGTCTGGACTCAAAGATTTCCGAGCAGGGAGGTTCCCGGCTTTCCCCCAGTCCTAACAGCGCTGGCATGAATAGCTGAGCCCCTGAGCTCCGGGGCTCCCCAGAGGCCTGAGAACACCCACAGAATGCAACCTCTCCACCTCCAAGGAACCCTAAGAAAGAGCCAGGGCAGAGCAGTGAGGGAGGGGTTGCCCCAGCCCAGGCGTGCTCCCTAGCTCTGGCCTCCCCCGGGGCCCGGAGGCCAGGGATTTAGAGTTCACCCCGCTGAGCTGCCTTTTCTTCCTCGGGACTGGGAGCCTTCTGCTTAGCAGCTTGTCAGAGAGAGTGAGGGGCTGCAGGCCGGGACACAAAGGGGGATTAGGGAGAAACCTCTCGGCCTGCAGAGTAATCCATCAAACTCACTCCGGGCTGCCAGCATCAACCCCTTCCCACTCAATTCCCCTTCCAGCTGCTGCTGGCCCCCCACCCCTCTGGCTCCTGAGCCCTGTCACTTGGGGCAGCAAAGAGAATCCCAGGCCCTGGGAGGGGTGGGGGGGGGCAGAAGGGGGCACACCACAGACACTGGGAAAAGGGCAACGGCTCCCTCCCCCCTCTCGCCCCCAATGTATGAAAACCCAACAGGTGGCAGTGGCTTGGAGGAAAGTTGCTTTTGTTGCCCTGTCTCTGAGCCCCAGTCCGGCTTCAGAAAGAAAACAAATGCCTAAGGAGATTGGGGGAAGCGAGGAAGGACGGGCAGGGGCGGGCCCTGGCACTGATCTCCTCCTGTCTTCAATGCAGGAACAGGGACACTGGGGCTGGCTGACCCTCACCTTGGCTAGTACGTCCTGGCCAGCCTCAGCCGAGGCTGAAGCGCCCTTCCCCAGGGGTCTCTTGGCCATCCTACAGGAATGCTTTTGGTCACACAGAAGCGCTTTTGGTTTCCAGGGACCTGGACCTCCTGGCCAAACTTCACGTCCCAAACAACTGCTCCCAAAGTCCCACATCTAGGCATGCCCTTACACCAGGGCAAGCCTTGCCCTTCAGCAGGAAGGAGCCTCTTCCAGGCCAGGGGAAGCGAGAGCCTCTGAGTGCTGACATCTCTGAGCCCTGGAGGATTCCACGGGGTGACCGGGAGTTGGGGAAGCAGCTGGAGCTGGGTTTGCATGCCAGCCTCAGCCCTTAGAACTGCGTAAGCTGTGACTTGACCTCCCAAGCCTCAGTTTCCTGTGTGCAATTAACAGCAGCCAGCCTGGCTGGGCCACTTGCATGCCAGGCACTCTTTCCAACTGCCTTACTCCCCATCTCCACAGATGTGTAATAGGTTTAAGAGGCAGGTGGACACCGAGGGAGCCCAAGAGTGGGACTATCTACTTCCCAAACAAGGACCGACCATTCCCTTTTCTCCCCTCCACGCCCCTCTCCCAGCAGCCCCCAGGAGCCAGAGGAATTCCAAGAATGTAAAGGCCTCCCCAGGTGCTGGCCCCAACAGGTGAGCAGAGGTCAATGCAGAAAACTCACCAGCCTGATATGAGGAGGCTAAGAGGAAGTTGGAGGATGCCATCAATGTCCAGTCCCTGGGAACAATAATCCTAAGGCTGTCCCCACCAGCGGCCCAGCATGTGTCCAGCAGACACCTTGTAACAACTCATGTTACCTTGCAAGGGAGGTATAGGATTATTGAGTATTCCTATTTCACAAAGCTGGAAAAAAAAATTTCAGTCTCAAAGAACTTAATTAGCACACCAAGGTTGTAAAAATAAAAACAAATATCTGGAACCATTCGAAAATTCCACAAAGCACTTTGAACTAGGAGCCAAGGCAGTGCAGTTCTATTTCAGCTGTGCAGCCTGGACAAGCCATTTCACCCCTTTTGGACTCAGTTTCACACCTGCAGATGAGAGTGAGTCTAGATCATGTCTGAGGATCTTTCCGTGTGTGCAATCGATCAGTGCCTCACACTCAAGCCAGGCCTCAGACAGGGCACTTCCCATGGACAGGTGCCCACTCACAAAGCCACATGGCCTCCGAGACAGGGTTGCCACAGCCATGAGAGTCAGTCATCCCTCCGGTCCCCCCACACACACTGCACAGTGCCAAGGGTCGGCAGTGGCCTGAAACCCAGCCCTTCCTGCCCATAGGACCGCTGCAGGCAGATAGATCTGCCCCTCTCCCTCCTCCTCCCTGCGTTGGACTCTGTTCCCACGGAAATGTGTAACTACCTTCTTTTTCTCCTCACAGAGTACCAAAACCTCCCCAGAGTCTGGGAGGTAAAGGAGACTGTGGAAAGGGAACAGTTTCCAAGCCACTGGCAAATTCTCCCCCCCACCCCCCCCACACACACACCTCTTCCTCCAGCCTCTGCACTGTGAAACCTGAACAGCCTCCCTCCCTTGTGGTAAACTTGACCCTTGCTAGTCAGCCAGGCAGGGTCAGCTCTCCCCATCCAAGCACAGCCAATCCTGGTCCTCAGCCTGGCCTTCGTCGGGAGGTGCCCGTGCACACGTGCGCGCGTGTGCACACACAGGAAAGAGGCCAGGAACAGAGTGTGTGGGACAAACCCTAGATGAGCAATGCCCCCAGGCGGAAGGCCAGATGTGGAAGCTGATCCCAGTTCTGCATGCCCCACCTCCCAGACTGCAAATGGCAAGGGCTCTTCAGTGGCACCTGCCCCAACACCCTCAGGTCTGGAATTAGCCCCATTCACACTCAATTCTGTGGAGGTATATTCTCAATAGCATTCACTCAGCCAGGCTTGGTGATGCATGCCTATAATCCTAGCACTCATAGAGGGCAGGAACATGGCAGGTTTGAGGCTAGCCTGGGATACATAGTGAGACCCTATTTCAAAACAAAAAGAAAGAAAACTAGCCACTCAGGAGTGAGCTAGGTGAGAGGAACGCCTTCCACCCCCACCCCCACTCCCGGCTTCAAAGACTATTAACAAGCCTGATTTGCTGTCTCTTGGAGGAAGCATACCTCAGTGGGCAGCCAAACCACCCCTAAAGGAATGTCACCGAATGCTGAAACCAACACACTCACTCAGCACTACCCATTATGTGCCAGCACACATGAAGGTCCTGGGGGTACAGAAACACCGACTGTGGTCCCAAGCAGCAGGAGAGAAAGGCAGTAAAACACAACCGGTGTGCAATGAGATGGTACAGGTGCTAAGACCCGTGTCCATGGGGCAAAGCCCGAGGTGGGAACATGGTCAGGGCTGAGGCTCAAAAGGTTAAGTGGGTAGGCACCATAGAAGAAGGCAAACACCAAGGCCCTCAGATTTCCAGCCATGCCCACCCCTCCTGCGGCCCCCACCCCAGTGAGGTGGACGGGAAAGCATAGGAGACCCCAAAACACAGAACTGTTCGGATCTCAGATCTGGCCTGGATATCCATGCAGCCTCAGTGAAATGGCAAGATGGAGGACTTCCTCAGCACAGGGTGTAGCATTCCCAAGTGGTCACAAGCTGTCTTTACTTCCCCAACCTGACTGCCTCTGCCCTTCACCTGAACCGCATCCACTTTGAATTCCAGGCCACCACCTCCCGGGCCTCATGGAACCCAAACTGTCCAGGATCCTCTTTCCCTTCAAAATCTGTGCTCCACTACCCAGCACTCCTCAGGGCTGGACACAGTACTTGGGCCTTTGGTCTGTGGTTTGCAGTCCTTCCCTTACCACAACCGCCCTGCAAGCCCTTCTGATCCTGAGGCTGGGGGTTCAGCAGGTCTTTGGATGAGGCCATCCCGTCAGCCAAATGACCTGACCAGTGAGCCCAAAACTCAGACAGGATCATCCTCAATTGCCTGGGTACGCAAGCTCTCTCTAGTGACAGGAGCCACGAGTAGAAATCTGCATTGCCTCATCTCTGAGCTTGGATAGTATTTGCCAGCTCAAAGTACACTTGTAATTAGAGAGGCTTTGTGGGGTGGGAACTCAGAGGACACAGCAGGACAGAAGACCTGTGGCCCCGGCTAGCTGCTCCTGAGGGCCTTCAGTCAGTCTGGTGACCTAGGGAATCTGAGCTATGAGACCAGAAGCTGCCTCTCACTCACTTCATGCTGACTCAACCCAGTCCCCAGTCCCTACCCCCACTCCCAGAGAGTGACCTCCAAAGTTAAAGGAAGAAGAACAAACAAATCTATTGAGTACCAGATCTAGGCAGGCGCTTGGCTAAATATGTACATCACATGAAATCCTCCCTGTTAGCTTGCCAGATGGATATTATCTCCATTTTACAGATAAAAAGACCAAGGCCAATGAGAACTGGGGTGGGAGGCGGAATTAAGCCTCTCACAACCACAGGAGGAAAGACAGACCACACAGTAGAGAAAGGATTGAACAGGAAGTGCTGGCCAGGGATCAGGACCATCCCGTGATAGCTCTGTCACCAGCCCCTGCCCCCAACAGGGACATTTAATACACTGGACAAAGCTCAACACTCCAGCTCTATTGCTCGGAGTCAAGTGGCATCAGCATTTGAGACACTGGGCCTGGTACCAACTGGTCCAGCCTCCACCCTTGCTGTCCAGAAAACAGGGCCACTGACTGTTCAAAGAAAGCTAAGCTGGGCTTTCCTTCTAGACATGGGAGTGCAGCATGAAAGATCCCAAGATCTAAGGAAGGAGGACAGAGGAGAGTCCCCAGTCTTCCTGGAAATACCAACGACTCTTCTTACAAAGGAAGAAGCCCTTAACTTCTCACGATAGAAATTCACCATTAGTGAATTCAAAGTGTACAGAGCCCTCATGAAAGACAGGCACGGGGCAGGGGGCTCTGGAGTCGTCATTCTGCACAATTCTGACAGAGAGAGACTAAGATATCCAGGCCTTGTTTGTTCTTTCCATTGGAACACAAGTTCAAGTGCAGATGTGTCATTCATAGCTCTCTTATGGTTATACAGGGCATCATTCCCTTGCTAAGAACTCTGGTGTCTAAGCTAAACCACAATGACGGCCTCTATTGTGGCCAAATAAGAGCAGTTGACATTTATCAAGCTCTTTTTACAAGCGGCCACTGTGCTCAGAGGTTTATCTACCTTAGCTTATTTAATCTCGCAATACCATGAGGTGGGTACTATTATACTCATTTTACAGAGGAGAAAGCTGAAGCTCACGGAAGTCAAATAAGTTGCACAAGAGGAAATGGGATTCAAACGATTTCACCACAGCCAACTCTCAAGTATTTGAACCAACTCCCCAAAGTCCAGGAACCCTTGCTAACAAAGAAAATAAAGTTAAGCACAAACTTTTTTTTTTTTAAGCAGGTGGCTCATGCCTGAAAATCCTAGCTACTCAGGAGGCTGACATCTGAGAATCCCGGTTCAAATCTAACCTTTCCAGTATGAAAGTCCGTGAGACTTTCTCTCATCAGAAAACTGGAAGTGGAGCTATGGCTCAAAGCGTAGAGCACTAGCTTTGAGCAGAGCTCAGGCACAGCGCCCAGACCCTGAGTTCAAGCCCTATGACCTGGGGGACGGGTGGGGGGAGGAAACAAGGCCCCAACCAGCCATGATAGCATGATAGCAGACACCCGTAATCCTAGAACTCAGGAGGCTGAGGTGGAAGGATCAAGTTCAAGGCCAGCTTAGGCTACATAACAAGACTGTTTCAGGAAGGAAGTCTGGGCTGGTGCTGTCCATGCATTCACTGGTGATTGATACAATAGTTAATACTAGCTAACTTACTATACTTATTACATCTCAGGCATATAGTTACATGTTCTACATATATTATTTAATAAAGCTATAATTTTAAACTGTTATACAATTACATATTTATAAGCAATATTTCTATTTGATGTATCTTGCCAATAAACAACAAAGCCACTCAGTAGTTGTGACCATTATCTTCCAACCTCAGTTTTCAAGCAGAGTTACTGAAGGAGCTAGTGGAATGACCATGTATAAAGCTAGCTTTCTAGCTGACTGGCTCACACTTGTAATCCTAGCTACTCAGGAGGCTGAGATCCGAGGATAGCGATTCAATGCCACACTGGGCAGGAAATTATGTGAGACTCTTGTCTACAATTAAGCACCAAAAAAGTTGGAAGTGGAGCTGTGGCTCAAGTGGTAGAGCTCTAGCCTAAACTGGGAAAAGCTAAGAGACAGTGCTCAAGCCCTGAGTTCAAGACCTAGTATGGGCATAAATAACTAAATAAAGCTAGCTTTTGGAGTCAGAATCTTCATTCACTTTGTGTTAGCAAGTTCTAGAAGGTAAAGTCTGGGTTAACCTCACTTCCAGGGTCCTCAGACCAATCCTCCTTGCCTTTCTGTGTTTTCTCTCCAGAGCCCAGGCCAGACTGAGGGGGTCTCACTTGGCACCTGTATGCATGCCATCCGCCACAACCCAGTGGGCTGGTAGGAGCACAGGGGACCACCCAGGCTTCCTGTCCACTCCTCCAACACCAGGAGAGGCACCTGGGGACCTCAGGGTGATTCAGGATGCCACAGGAAAGCTGCCCCCAGCACACGCCCACTAAAATTGGGGCCTATATGGCCACAGCTGTATTTTTATCTTCGGACTCATCCGGCTGACTCAAGCTCCGTTTTCTGAGCACTTTTAGAAAAACAGTCCTGGTTCCAGGACAAGCCTGGGGGGGGGGATGGAGAGGAGATAAGGAAGGAATAAGAGGATGAAATGGATCCAACAAAAGGGTCTGTAACCTTATATTATGGCCCACTCACTACCCAGGTCCTGGTACTTGATGGATTTCTCCAGGCTTTCCGTCTGAGCCCCAGGTTTTGGGCAGGTGGCTCCTAAGAACTAGAGGAAAAGAAGCCAGAAGCCTGGGGCGGGGCGGGAGGGGGTAAGGGGGGCGTAGGTGCTCACCCCTACCCCTGAGCAAACCTTCCAGGAGCCCAGCAAGGGTCACTCTGGGCTCTTGGTCTAGTGGCAGTGGTGCATGCAGACTTGGGGCAACAAGTAGCAGCTGGGCTATTCTTAGTCCCAGCTCTACTGGGATTGGGTCTGTGTAACAGCTGAAGGACAAGTCCTCCCCAGGTACCACCATGCCAAACCCCTCCCTCTCCCTCCCCCCCTCCTCGGGCCCCTAGGGAAAGGAGGAAGCGTGGGGAATGCCCCTGGCCTTGAACAGGTCAACATTGCGCGTTGGGAAGAAAGCGGCTGATTCAGAGGTCCAAGGAAAGAGTAACTCACGGCGCCCCACCGCCGGAGGGGAGGCGGGCACCCGAGCAGGACAGAGCCTCCGCTTCCCCCCCGGGGGCTGCTGCCCCAGGCCACGCCGCGGCCGGGCCGAGCTCCGGGAAGCCGCGGGCACGCCCAAGTGCACACCTGTTTGCCATCCCCACCTGGGCCTCCCGGGGAAACCGGAGACCACCGCGGGCTCCGCTCTGCCTTCGCAGGGGGCGGGAGGGGGGGGCAGCCGAGGCGCAGATTGGGGGTACAGGAGCGCACCCACCCCGGCCTCCATCCACCCAAGCCCGGCCCCCCCTTCCCTCCCGTCTTTCTTTCTCTACCGAAGCTGGCCGAAGCCGGAGCACCCCCACGACGTCCCGGCCCCGGGCCCCTTTCCCAGCTCCCCCCAACCCCCGGGCTGTGCGCGCCGCGGTGACTCACCCTGCCCCTTTCCGCCGAAGCCCAGACAAGGGAAGAAAATAAATGCAACTTTCCAAAGAAAACTCTGACGCGGGAGACGGCAC
>NW_012267251.1:11122998-11148369 GCF_000151885.1 Dipodomys ordii
GCCTTGAGCTGAAGAGCTGAGGGACAGTGCCCAGGCCCAGAGTTCAAGCCCCATGACCGACCAAAAAAAAAAAAACTATCTGCACTACAAAACCCTAGGAGATGCCCCTGCAAGAGGACCTGGTTGGACACCAGGACACTAGCTTCCAAAGCTAGCCCGGTGTCAACCAGCTGTGTGATGTGGGAAAAGTCTTTTCCATGTTCTGGGCCTCTGAAGGAAGAGTTAACCAGATCATCCTTAAAGTCACCTCCGGCTATGAAGCAGAGAGGCTAAGCAGAAAGGGAGACCCGGAAGGGAGAGGGAGAAGGTGGAGTCCTGGTGGTCATGGGGAGAGTGGCTACAGGAGTGAGCAGAGAGAGAAGTCGAGAATGGGCTTTCTGAGTCACAAAACAAGTCAAACTTGAAAACCATCTCTGCACAGCCTCCCTGGGAGGCGTGCACACATACACGTACACATACACACCCCAGCTAGGGACCCTAGCTTTCCTAAATCGGTGGCATATTCACTTGGGGCCAGCAGAAAGATGAGGGTGGAGTCCTGGGTCCCTCAGTGGATGTCCCCTTTGCCCCAGAAAAAAGAGGAGGACTCGGGGATTTCTGGGTCAGTTGGAAAATTACAGAGCCAGCTGAGGGTGGACAGTGGTATTTTCCAGGCTTGAGAAAGAACACAGGGAGCAGGAGAGAGTTGTCCCACCTCAGAAAACTGAGGAGTCTTCTCTCTCTCCCTCCAGCACCCCATCTACCTTATGCCTTGAAACACAGGGAAGAGGAGTAGACTGAGCAGACAAGCAGGTGTGAGATCCCAGCCCCAGCCCAGCAGTGTGCCACTCCAACAGCTCCCCAGTGAAGACAACGTTCCTTTACCAGCCTTCTCAGGTGGATAGATGTGCTGCTCACTGTCAATCCCAGCACATAGAGGGCTAAGGCAAGCAGGGAAATCATGAATTTAAGGCAAGCTTGGCCTACACACACACCCACACCCACACACACACTTTGTCCTAGATGAATAAATAAACAAACAGGCCAACAGATGCATTATCCCTGTCCATTGTCCCTCAGGAAACCTCCCCTATTTTATCAATGTGACCTCCTCAGGTAGTAATAATAGTTAATCATTATAGATTGTACTATTGTTTCCATGCTTTCCCTGGAATTATCTCCTTGGATCCCTACAGCAAACTCTACAGAGAGGTACCATTTTTAGATAAAGAAATTGAAGTACTTTCCCAGTTGAGTCTCTTTTCTTCAACTATAACCAACATGGAAATCCAGCCACTCACTAGGCTCTGAAAATCAGGCAATCTTTGAGTGTGTGTGTGTGTGTGTGTGTGTGTGTGTGTGCACGCGCATGTGTGGGCACTGGTACTAGGACTTCAATTCAGGGCCTCGAACTCTCCTTAACTTTTTCCGCTGAAGGCTGGCACTCTACCACTTGACCACAGCTCTACTTCTAGCCACCAATTGAGAATAGCAATCTTCATCTAGCCTTGCCAGGAGCTTCAGAGACTAAGAGAAAAAAAGGCACAACCACATCCTAGCTAATACCCATACTGCTCCCTTCATAAAAGTCTGTGTCTGGGCTGGGAAGGTGGCTCAGTGGTAGAGCGCTTGCCTTGCATGCCTAAGGCCCTGGGTTTGATTCCTCAGCACCACATAAGCAAAAAGAAAAAAGCCAGAAGTGGCTCTGTGGCTCAAGTGGTAGAGCACTCGCCTTGAGCTGAAGAGCTGAGGGACAGTGCCCAGGCCCAGAGTTCAGGCCCCACGACCGGACCAAAAAAAAAAAAAAAAAAGACTCGTACTCTACTACTTGAGCCACAGCGCCACTTCCTACTTTTTCTGCTTATGTAGTGCTGAGGAATCGAATCCAAGGCCTCAGGCATGCAAGGCAAGCTCTCTACCACTGAGCCACCTTCCCAGTCCTAGAAAAAAATTTTAAGGGCAGGATGAACCATAGACTAAGCATATTGTATCAACTCCACACAAACACTATGTTGCCATTAAAAATTATGTCATGAAAAAAAATGACATGATCCAGGCACTGGTGGCTCAGGCCTATAATCCTAGCTACTCAGGAGGCTGAGATCTAAGGACTGCAGTTTGAAGCCTGCCAGCGCAGAAGAGTCCATGAAACTCTTATCTCCAATGAACCACCAAAAAAGCTGGAAGTAGAGGTATGGCTCAACTGAGGTAGAGGTATGACTCAACCTTGAGGTAAAAAGCTAAGGGATAGTGCCCAGGCCTTGAGTTCAAGCCCTAGTACTCACACAAAAATTAATCAGTTAATTCATTTTTTTTTAAAGATCCAGGTGAGGGGCTGGGAAGGTGGCTCAGTGGTAGAGTGCTTGCCTTGCATGCATGAAGCCATAGGTTCAACTACTCAGTACTACATAAGCAGAAAAAGTGAGCAGTGGTGCTATGGCTCAAGTGGTAAAGCGCGAGAGCTGAGGAGCTCAGAGACAGCACCCAGAGTTCAGGCCCCATGACCAAAAAAAAAAAAAGATCCAGGTGATATTGTCCAAAAAGAAATGTACTCATTATCTGACTTATATCACTGTAAATCCTCCACATATCACCTTTATAAGAACAATAAAAAATTTTAAAAAACAGATCCAACTGAGCCCATTCCTGCTTCAGAAAGTTCTGGGCTTTTCCATGATGTTGAGAAAAAATGGCTGAGACATAGAGAACCAATCACAGCTCAAGACAGGGAAGATGACATCTAAGGGGACAGGAGGGAGGTAAGTCCCAAGTGGTTTCAAGCAGAGATGCGGCAGGTAGGGGACACTTTGGTCTTTGAGTCATCCAGGCAAGGGGGAGGCTAGATAAACCCAGTACCCTAGCTCCCCTCCTTCCTTCCCTCCTCCCTTTCTCCTTTCCTTTTTTCCTCTTTCCTTTTTCCCTCCCTCCCTCCCTTCCTTCCCTCCTTCTTTTTGGTCAGTGCTGGAGATAGAACCCAGGCTCTTCTACTTGTTAGGCATGCACCTACCACTGAACTACCTGTAGCTAATTTCACAGGAGCACTGGAATTGGGATTAGAGGCTTGATGAAACCCCTTCAAGGCCTGCAAGACAAAAGCGTGGAAGGTAACTGGATCTCCTTCCCACCTCAGGTTTCAGGAGCACCACCCTCCCTGTGGGTCTCTAAGTGGGAAAGACACCGAGTGACCCCGCAGCTTTCTGAAATGCCTGGAGCAGAGAGGTGATTGTGTGCTGTGAATGCTGCCATTCTACTGGAGTTTAGACTGCCTGAGGGGCTAACTGCCAGGCTAAGCTAACTACTGGTGGGTTTGGAGAATGAGGAGGGACAGCCAGAGGCGACAGAGCTCTGCCAGCTCCACACCCCCATGGGACTCTCACCGGGAGGCTGCCCCGTGCTATGGGGGAAAACTATGTGGGTTCTGGAATCAGACAGACCCAGTGTGGCTCACAGAGGTGCATCCAATCATTCTTTTCTCTCCTGACTCACACATATTAAATAACAAGCACAAAGCAGGCTTAGTGTAAGACTGGGGTAACTTTACGCCTGCCAGTAACTCATTTTTGATAGAGAAAGCTTTTGGGGGGAAAGAACACAGGCTGCTACATATATAATATTCTTCAGGGCTGAGAAGATGGCTCAGTGGTAGAGTGCTTGCCTCGCATATATGACCTAGGGTTCGATTCCTCAGCACCACATAAACAGGAAAAGCAGGAAGTGGCGCTGTAGCTCAAGTGGTAGAGCACTCGCATTGAGCTGAAGAGTTGAGGGACAATGTCCAGGCCCAGAGTTAAAGCCCCATGACCAACAAAAACAAATATAAATAAATAAATAAATAATGTTCTTCAAAGAAGGTCCTAGAGCACATTTCTTCAGTCTGTCTTCTCTATGGAATCCTAAATGTGAGGCCATACTAAGAACACCAGGACCTAGTTTCTGGTTCCAGTGGCCCCAAGAACTGACCAAAAGTGATCTAGCCAGGTGCTGGTGGCTCACATCTGTAATTCTAGCAACTCAGGAGGCTGAGATCTGTGCATCAAAATTCAAAGCCATCCTGGGCAGGAAAGTCTAAGAGACTTTTTAATTTTATTTATTTATTATTTTTTGTTGGTTGTGGAGCTTGAACTCTGGGCCTGAGCACTGTCCCTGAGCTCTTCAGCACACTTCTGGTTTTCTGGTGGTTAACTGGAGATAAGAATATCACAGGACTTTTCTGCTTGGGCTGGCTTTGAACCGTCATCCTCAGATCTCAGCCTCCTGAGTAGCTAGGATTACAGGCATAAGTCACTGGCGCCCAGCTAAAATTTTTTAAATTTTTGATTGTGGGGCTTGAACTCAGGGCGTGGGCACTGTCCTTGAGCTTTCCTGCCCTGGATGGCTTCAAACTATGATCTTCAGATCTCAGTCTCCTGAGTAGTTAGGATCGTAGATATAAGCCAGCAATATTTGGTTGTGAGACTTATCTCCAATCAACCTCCAAGAAGCCAGAAGTGGAGCTTCAGCTCAGTGGGATAGCAAAAAAGCCGAGGGCCAGGGCCCAGGCTCTGAACTCAAGCCCCAGCACCAGCACATACACACACACAAAAGTGATGGGGCTGGGAAGGTGGCTCAGTGGTAGAGCGCTTGCTTTGCATGCCTGAGGCCCTGGGTTCGATTCCTCAGCACCACATAAGCAAAAAGAAAAAAGCCGGAAGTGGCGCTGTGGCTGAAGTGGTAGAGCGCTAACCTTGAGCTGAAGAGCTGAGGGACAGCGCCCAGGCCTAGAGTTCAGGCCCCATGACCGGACCCAAAAAAAAAACAAAAAAAACAAAAGTGATCCAGCCACACTGCCAGCAAGTACAAACATCTCAAGACTGAAAAACAACTCTGGTGGTAGGAAATGATCAGAGTTCAGCAGGACAGACCAAAGGTGGCCAGGCAGAGTGGAGGAGTTCTAAGCTGGGGCTTTGCAGCCAGGATGCTGGAAAGGGAGAATAATAATTACTCACTTCTGTGCTATACTTAGCGGCTTACCAGCACTTTCAAAGACATCATTGGTTTGATTCTCACAAGTACCTTGAAGGTAGGCAGGTGCCACCTCCTTTTAAAGATGGAGACGCTGAGGTCACATAACTTGCCCAAGGGACAAATCTGAAGCAAGTGAGAACCTAGGGCCCCCTCATCTGGGTGTGCCCACAAGAGCCCTAAGCTTTCTGCCTGGCAGCCCAGGGAGGGTTCCCATTGCCACACTCTCAGCTCTGTACCTCCGTTGTGTGTGACAGCGGCAGGCCCAGACAGAGCCCACACCAGGAGGCTGAGGAGCTCAGAGGGATTCTGTGTGATTGCTGGCTTGGACCCACAGTCTTCAGAGTGGGAAAAATAGAGGGGTCAAGCAGAGGGCAGGAGGGTGTAAGGAGAAGCCCCAGGTTTCATTCCCACTCTCCCCAGTCTGCATTGCAGAAATAAAAGCCAAACAAGTTGCTGAGCACTGGTGGCTCCCACCTGTAATCCTAGCTACTCACGGGGCTGAGATCTGAGCATTGAAGTTTGCAGCCGGCCAGGGTAGGAAAGTCCAGGAGACTCTTATCCCCAATTAACCACCTGGCAGAGAGGTGGCAGCAGAGCTGTGGCTCAAGTGGTAGAGCACTAGCCTTGAGCACAAAATCTCAGGGACAGTGCCCAAGCCCTCAATTCAAGCCCCAGGATTGGTGTACACGTGCATGTACACACACACACACACACACACACACACACACACACACGGAACAACTCATCATCCCCCACCATTAACTGTTTCCAGGATATGTACTCTACTGGATGTGAGTCAGGATGTATAAGAGTCAGACTCGCAGAGGGACTTACCAGGGCATCTGAGGTAAGGCATCAAATCTGCAATCTCTCTCTTATAGATGACCACTCGAGCTGTAGATATTTCAGGACAGAACAAGTCAAAACAGGGGTAACAAATGAATGAGACAGTCCCCATCTTGGGAGGGGAGTGTCCTATGAGATTGAGGATCCTTCTGGGTGAGCAACTTTTCTATTCTGAAAGGAATGGCTGGAATGGGCCAGGGTTGTGTGAGATCGGCTGGGGCTGGAGTAACTGGCAGGATTTGCTACCTGGCCCTGTGTGTGTGTTGGGGGAGTGAGGGGGGCTGATACTATAAAGCCATTCTCACGGTCCTGATGCAATGCTTGAGATAATAAGCAAGTGAGTAATTAATAACTAGATTGTGCTGCAGGGTATGGCACAACTTTTTCACAACCAATCCCCAGGCTTCTGGAAGGTAGTGGCCCAGGTGGCTGGACAAGGACACTAGAGGAAAAGAGGCAGTGGTGGGTGGTGCCATGCTAGGTGGGTGGCACCTGGGCTAGGAAAGAGGACCGGAACACCCACAAATATGACTGGACACCCTCTGGCCCAGTAGCCAAGGGATGTGTCCCTTCACTGCAAAGCATATGAACCTTGTCCACTGCTGGCAGCTGGCAGTCACTTTTACCAGGTGCACTTACCAGGTGCACTGAGAAGGTACCTAGGGATTGCACACTAGGCCCGGGGTCAGATGTGATGTGAGACAACCAGAGATACTCTGCCTCCACCTCCACCTCCCATCTCACGTGCCCTGCTGGAGCTGACTCTTCTCCTACCAATCTCCTACCCTATGTTTCCACTCGACATAGGTACTCTAGAGACCAAGGGGATTCGCAGGTTTCAGACTCAGAGTCAGGTAGACCAGCTGGCTAGCTGGTTCTGCCCTTATTGACCATCGGGGCAACTTCCTGCCCCTGTGAGATTGGCTTGCTCCCTCTGTGGGATTGACAGCACACATGTCAGATCATATGTGTGTGTGTGTGTGTGCATGTGTGTGTGTGCGTGTGTGTGTGTATCAGAGTGCTCTTAGTTTGTTACCTGACACAGAGCACTTAGTAATTGTTTCTCCCCTGTCCCTAGCTCCCATCCTTTCTTCCCTGTTCCCCTTTTCCCTAGCTCAGGTCCAACACCTGTTTCTGTCCCCATTATACTGCAGATCTGCATCTGCTTCTTGCTTAATTCCCTGTGCCATAAAACTAGCGACACCAAGTCAAAATGCTTTCATTAGCAACCTCTTCCCTTTGGTCCTGGTCACTCTGAGAAGGACATCCATTCTGTTTTATAGGGAGGGTACAACCTTGGAGAACAGGAGACAGATAACTCCTAGGTCAGAAAGGGGTGGGGCTAGTCTAGAACCCAGGGCCCACTCCCTTCACACTGAGCTTCCTGGAGATTGCACAGGTGTTTCTAGAACTTTACCTCCCTGTTCTAAGGGTCTCTCTGAGGAGCCCTGAGAAGCTGCAGAACTGGGTTTGGTGGGAAGCTGACTCTACCTCAGTCTATTGGCCAGGGCTAAATCAGGAAAACTAAGCCCTGTTAGAGAGACTCAGGCCCAGACCACAGATGGGAACTCACAGAGAAGTGGAGGCTCCCAGGGATGGGAGCAGAGTTTCATTTGTGAGATGATGGGTCCTCATGAGAGGTCCTCTCACAGCTAGATTGGCACAAAGATCAGAGTTCATCCCCATGAGTGGTTTTCAAAGTGGTTTTGTACGCAGTATGTCATTTGGCAATTGCAGTGGCCTTGAGAGACAGGTGTCAGTCCCACCGCTGGGGCCACAGGGCAGATAGCATTAGAGCCTGGCCTTGCCCTCTGGCCTCTGACTGGGTTTACTTCTAAGGGGACCCAAGGGGACAGAGGCTGCTGCGTACTTGGATGTGGGAACAGTTAAGACAGGAAAAGTTTCCATCTCTGCTTCCTAAGAACTCTTTGGAGGGCTGGGAAGGTGGCTCAGTGGTAGAGTCCTTCATGAGACCCTGGATTCAATTCCTTAGCACTACCTAAACAGAAAAGGGCAGAAATGGCATTGTGGCTCAAGTGGTAGAGTGCTAGCCTTGAGCTGAAGAGCTCAGGGACAGCGCCCAAGCCTAAAGTTCAAGCCCCACAACTGACCAATAAAAACAAACAAACAAGGGGGAGGATGGGAAGGGATGGGAAGGGGAAACAAAGGAGGAGGCTGCAATGCTTGATAAGAAATGTACTCATTATCTTGCCCAAGTAATTGTAACCCCTCTGTACAGTACTTTCACAATAAAACAAACAAGCAAACAAAAAACAAAACAAAAACAAAAAAAAGGGAGAACTCTTTGGTAGGCTGGGCACTGGCAGCTCATGCCTGTAATCCTAGCTACTCAGTGGACTGAGATCTGAGGATTGAAAACCAGCCTGGGCAGAAAAGTCCATGACACTCTTATCTCCAATCAACTAGCAAAAAGCTAGTAGTGGAGCTGTGGTTCAAACTGTAGAGCACCAGCCTTGAGCAAAAAAAAAAAAAGCCTAAGGCACAGTGCCCTGGCCCTGAATTCAAACCTCAGTACTAACACAAACACACACACACACACACACACGTTGTCTTTAGCAAAGGGCCCTTTTTTTTTAGAGTGAGCAAGACAGGGTTAGGGCATGGCCCCAGCACTCCAGACTCCCTACACAGGGAGGGAGAAGGCCAGGGAGAAGGGGACAGCTGGTGAGTACCAGGCCTCTGCATGGTGCCTCACCCCTGCACCTAGTGCAGTAGCTAGTGCTTCTTCCTGCCCTCTGTGTCCAGTTCATCCCCAGCTCACTGGCCTTGGTGAGGACAGAGCCTGTGATTTACATTTTGATTATCGTCCCTTTTTCTCTACTGCCACGAACAGACACATCCCCGCCCCTGAGGCCACTAGCAGCCTCTGTCCATGTTGCTGACCCCATCAAGCCTGGCGCTCTGCCACACAGAAGGTGGTTATAAACTCTCCAGGGGGAGAGAGGCCTGTCATTAGGAGTGGCTTCCCACCTCCCTGAAGCCACTAGCTCTCCTGTTTGCCCTAAGAATACTCTACTGGCCGCCTGAGGTCTGCAGCCCGCCCTCCCACACAGGCCGGCCCGGCGGATGTGAAGCAGCCTCTGGGAGAAGACGGGGTTCAGAGGGCTCCTCCCTTGGGCGGGTCACCTTTGTCTTGGGCATTTGATGTCCCCAGTGTAGCCACTTTGACACTCTAGCTTGTAATGAAAAGCAAGCTCAGGGGAAAGGGAGGCAAGCCTGGCTGCAGCATCACAAGGGGGTCTGGCAGGGACTCTTGGGGCCCTTCTCCAATGGCACAGGAGCTGGCTGCCTCCTGAACCGCCCCTGGCCTCTAGGAGATTGGCACTGGCTCTGAGGCCAGGGGTGAAACAAGACCTCTCAAAGCAGGCAGCCAGCAGCAAGTTCTGGAAGGGGAACCATCCCCTGGGCCCTCCCGCCCCTCCTTGCCACTATGCAGCCCCTTTTTTCCTGGGATCATCCACAATCCACATGCTTCTTCCCTAAAGAGTCAGACGGTGGGTGTCTTCCAGAGCCACGTGGTCTCTGTCACAATGGACGTGTTTGTATCACAGAAGCAGCCTTGGATCATATAGAACTAAAGGTTGATTCTAAGGCAATTTTATTTATGAACTATTAAAACTTATAAGGCCTGAGCAGCATGCTCAGGTCTGTAATCTTATTTAAGAGACTAAGATCTAAGGATTGACATTCAAAGCCGGACTGGGCAGGAAAGTCTATGAGACTCTTATCTCCAATTAATCACCAAAAATCCAGAAGTGGAGCTGTGGTTCATGTAGTAGAAGATCAGCTTTGAGCAAAAAGGCTTAGGGATGGTGCCCAGGCCTTGAGTTCAAACCCCTGTAGAGGGGTTGGGGGGTGGGGAAGAGTTCCCAATAATATTTATGTGTCTGAAAGTCTTCCTTTAGCCCTGTCATTTTTTAATTTTTCCTAACCATTTAAAAATGTAATCCCTACCTTGAAAAAAAAGTTAAGAAACAAAATAAAACCTGTCCCTCATGAACCACAGGGAACCAGCAGTGGCCTGGACTAAGGGGCGGGGTGGGGGGTGGGTTCTGTTATCTCAGCATCAAAGCTGCCTCAAGTTTCAGCATCCTTAAATGAAAAGCAAGATGAGGTTGATCAGAGGGATGGAGATTAGTGTGTAACAGCACCCAGGCTGGGCTTTGCTCTTTTTGGATAAGGATATGGGCTTAATTTTAAGCTACTGCTGTGTCCATATCTATTTTGTGCTTTTGTACAATTCTCTTAACCTCACCACACTCTTGTGAAACTAAGTGGAAACATTTCTCTTTTACAGATGAAGAAAAGAAAAATTCAAAGAAGTCAAACAAATTGTCCCATGGCCCACGTCTGGTAAAGCTGGGGTACAGATTCACACCTGGTTTTCTGGTCTTCAAGGCCCACATGCTGTCCTGTAATCTTAAGGAGGTTCATTTATCACCTAGCAAAATATTTGTTAGGGAAGCAGGCAGGTGAGTTCTTTGTCTTGGAGTAGATATTGTAGATAATCACTCATACTCACTACTGAAGAATGTCAGATGCTGGGCGCCCGGTGGCCCACGCCTGTAATTCTAGCTACTCAGGAGGCTGAGATCTGAGGATAATGATTCAAAGCCAGCCCAAGCAGGAAAGTCCATGAGACTCTTATCTCCAATAAACCATTCAGAAAACCAGAAGTGCTGCTGTAGCTCAAGTGGTAGAGAGCTAGCCTTGTGCTGAAGAGCTCAGAACAGCGCCTAAGCCTAGAGTTCAAGTCCCATGATTTAAAAAAAAAAAAGGCAGATGTCTATGAAAGAAGTCAAGAGGTTCAGGGAGGGAGGACCTTGAAAGTCACACGAGAGAGATTATCTGAGAAGTGAGGATCTTACCCTAGGAAGATCCCAGAGGAAAGTATCAGGAAGAAGACTCAGCAAATGCAAAGGCCCTGAGACAGGACCAGCAGGCACAATGGGTGAGTGCCAAGAAGAAAGCGAGTTAGAGGGAGGGAGGTAGAAAGGGAGTCAGACAAGTGGGCAGAAACCAGATCGTGTGACTTTCATTCTCCTACAACAGGAAAGGTATTAGAAGGGGCAACCAGAGGGGCTGGGAAGGTGGCTCAGTGGTAGAGCGCTTGCCTTGCATGCATGAGGCTCTGGGTTCGATTCCTCAGCACCACATAAGCAGAAAGAAAAAAGCTGGAAGTGGCGCTGGGGCTCAAGTGGTAGAGTGCTAGCTTTGAGCTGAAGAGCTGAGGGACAGCGCCCAGGCCCAGAGTTCAGGCTCACGATCGGACCCAAAAAAAAATTAAAAAAAAAAAAAAGAAGGGGCAACCAGAGAGGAGACAGGATGCAATTTACAGTTTGAAAGATCACTTTGGGACTAATGAATTTGGTGGGGAAGAATATCACTATGTCTAGTGGGAAAGATGGTGATGATGATAGATACGAAGAGGCTTAGAACAGAACAGAAGTATGCCATGAGAGCTAAAGGGTCCTTGAGGGGCTGGGAATGCCTCATACGAAGGGAAGCCCTTCTCCTTCCTCCTCATCCTTCTGTCTCCACTATCCACACCCTCACACAAGACCAGGGGCTCAAAGGATGATGGGAGAGAGACCTGGCAGGGACTCAGCATTCTGGAAGGCAGGGGAATTTGACCCCTTCCAACTACTCTCACTAAGGGCTTTAAAGATCTAGGGCTGTTCCCAGCCATATCCCTGGCTCCAGATGGAACCCAGAGGAGCTTGGGAGCTGGGCGGGATCTGGGCAGGAAGGGTAGATGAGAACAGAGAACAAAGTCAAGAGCCTGGAGTCCCTTTTCTTCCAGAGAGATGCAAAGGGAGCAATGGAAGAGGGTGGAACCTCTCTTCTCAGGCAACTTGTGGCTGGGGACAGTCCAGCAATGGGATCGAAAGGTTAAACATCTTTTGTGAGATCAAAGGCAGCCCTGGGTGGAGGGCAGTGTAAGGCCAGGCACTTTCTGGAAGGCAATTTTGGCTGTTTAGGGTTTGGAATGTGAAGGGAGAGGTGGTTGGTGGATGGTTTGCATGGGCGTGGGCCCAAGGACAGTTTTCTGACTAGAGTGTACCAGTAGCATTCCAAAGAGGGACAACACTGTCCAACCCAGGCCTTCCATGAAGCAGGAGAAAGCTTGCTCCAAGACAGGAGAAACAGCCCCTACTCTGCTTGTAGGCACAAAGTACGCCCAGAGAGGTGTGTGCATCTCACCCAGTAGCTCACTGCTTATCACCCTGCTGCCCAGGCCTCCCACCAACCCCAGGGCTTCCTCTAGGCCAGGGGCCTTCCAAATGTCAGCACTAATCAGCTCCCCACCATCTATCCCCCACCATCTGCCTCCCTCCCCCATTATCTAGAACTCCTTTGCTTACCCTTAAGAGGGAGGCAGGCAGGGGCACCCTTATCTACTCAGGAGCTCCTGGGAGTCAAGAACGTCATACATACAGTTATTATTTTATTTGTTTACTCCTATGAAAACGATTCAGATTATAGATTAAGAGTTGGTGATTCAAGCCTGTAATCCTAGCTACTCAGATGGCTGAGATCTGAGAATCTCTGTTTGAAGCCAGATTGGGCAGGAAAGTTCATGAGACTCCTATCTCCAATTGACCAGTGAAAAGCCAGAAGTGGAGCTCAAGTGGTAAAGCCCTAGTCTTGAGCACAAAGTCAAGGATAACACCTAGACTCTGAGTTCAAGCCCCAGAACTAGAACAGAGAGGGAGGGAGGGGGATGGGGGAATCTCAGCAAGATGAAGTGCCTTACCAGGAACCCACAGTTAAAAAGTGGGAGGGGCAGGATATACATCAAATGTCCCAGGGCTGGGAAGGTGGCTCAGTGGTAGAGCAGCGCTTGCCTTGCATGCATGAGGCCCTGGGTTTGATTCCTCAGCACCACATAAGCAAAAAGAAAAAAGCCAGAAGTGGCGCTGTGGCTCAAGTGGTAGAGCGCTAGCCTTGAGCAGAACAGCTGAGGGACAGCGCCCAGGCCCAGAGTTCAGGCCCCATGACCGGACCCCCTCCCCATAAAAAATCAAATGTCCCTTTAAAGTGTACATTTCACCTGAACTAGAGCCACTTCAGCATCTCTGTGACCTTAAAGGTCATTCCCCCCCGCAGGTGCTGTTGCTGACTGCTCGCCCCTCTCTTTCTCTGGAAGAGGAAAGATACCTCTAACCCTGACATCCTGAAAAGTTTGGTGAGTCACCTCCCTAGGGAAGCAGCAGCCAGCTGTTTCCTGCCCCCATAACTGCCCCCCATGTCCCCTCACCTATAACTCCACATGGCTCTTCTAGAATCATGTCCCAGGGACTGTACAGGGAAGCCCTGCCTGGAGGGAGAGGAAGAGCCTCCCTGCAGCCCAATCCTGGGACTCTAGCCAATCTCAGCCTGCTCCCCGCTGTGTTTCCCTCCCCAAGCCTGAAGAGGCCAGCTCTGTCCCCAGCAGCTGGACACAGCAGGGGTAGGGGGCAGCCACACTCCCACTCACCACCAGGCAGCAGCTGAGGGGCTGGGAATAAGAACTTGACTTTCTCTCTGGCCTTTCAGATACCCAGCCTGTTTCTCATCCTTTGGCTGGGTTCTCTAGAAGCATCCATGGCCCATGTGCAGAGGAAAACACCCCTTGTCCCAGACTGGGCTGGGCACCCTCAGAGATGGCACAGAGTGGAGCAGCTGCTTCTCTTCCTACCCTTCCCATGATACCCACGAAGAGAGGGCACTGGGGACTTGGGTTTCCCAGCTCAGCTGAGAAGCGATTTCCTTTCATTAAAGAAGCATGTAATTAGCCTGGGGAAGTGGGAGGGCCCCAGAGTGAACACTTCATTTGGCCACAGTGACAAGAGGGCTCCAGAGGGACAAGAAGCCCCCTTCCCCCACCCCACATGCAAAGACTCTGCCTCTCCTGTTGAGGTTCAGAAAACAATACCCCAACAGACTTTCTCTGGTTCTCTGGTCTCCTTGTTCTGTAAGGCCAGCCATGGAAACCAGAATCTGTCTTTCTCAAGGTAGAAATCTAGGATCCCCTCCTTCAAAGCCAGTAATAGAACCTAAAAGGTTTCTCTAAGTATCTCTCATCTCTCTGTGTGAGCACAGGCCATAAAGACATGTTCTGACCAAGGTCTTAAGACCCTGCCTGCCTTTCCAAAGGCATTTCCTGACCAAGGTCATGAGACTTTCTCCAGTTCCAGGAGTCCGGCCCCAAGCTGCACGTGAAGAATGTGAATAGATGCGCCTTGCCTCTCCCCACCAAAGTCCATTAGCACTACACCACACCTGTTGTCCAATTGCATTTCTATATGACTGTCTTCTTTTTCATCAACTCACAGCTAGGTGCTGATGGTTCACATCTGTAATCCTAGCTACTTAGGAGACTTAGATCCCAAGGATCCTGATTTGAAGCCAACCTAAGCAGAAAAATCTGCAAGTCTCCCTCTTCCAAAATAACCAGTAGAAAGCAGGGCTAGAGGTGAGTGCCTCACGCCTGTAATCCCAGCTATTCAGGAGGCTGACATCTGAGGATCATGGTTTGAAGCCAACTCAAGCAGAGAAGTCTACAAGTCTCTTATCTCCATTTTTTTTAAAGGCCTGACAAAAAGCTTGGGGACAACATGCAGGCTCTGAGTTCCAAGCCCCAGGACCTACTTACCCAACCCTCCCCCCCAAAAAAAAATCACAGCTAGAGGTATGGCTATGGCTCAAACGAGAAAGCAAGCGGAGCAAGAATAAATTCAAAACCCAAAACAGAGCCAAAACATTAAAAAAGTATTTGTTACTTTCTCTTGTTAAGCTGTTTTTGTTATAGAAGTGTGGCTGTGATGTTTAACAAAAGGAGAGGGCAAGACGGGGATCCACACGTTCCTCTCCAACACTCTCATAAGCACACATACAAATCATACACACAAAAGAAACTTTAGGTCAGGCCTGTACACAAGGTACATACCTGTAATCTTAGCACTTGGGAGAGGAGGCAGGAGAATTATGAATTAGAGGCTTACCTTGTCTGAAAGAAGGAAAGGAAGGAAGGAAGGAAGGAAGGTAGGAAGGTAGGAAGGAAAGGGGAGGGGGGAAAGGAAGGAAGGAAGAGAAAAGAGGAAGAATCTTTTTTTTTTAAGAGGAAGAATCTTCAGAGATAAATTTATTTAAGCTCTGCATGGTGGCCTTGACCTATAATGTTAGCACTTAAGAAGCTGAGACAGGAGGATCACTAAGTTTGAGGACAGCATGGGTTGCATAGTGAGGTCCTGTCTCAAAAACAACAAAAAACAGGGCTGGGAATGTGACTTAGTGGTAGAGTGCTTGCCTAGCGTGCATGAAGCCCTGGGCTCAATTCCTCAGTATCACATAAACAGAAAAAGCCAAAAGTGGGGCTGTGATTCAAGTGGTAGAGTGCTCTAGCCTTGAGCAAAAGAAGCTCAAGGACAGTGCCCAGGCCCTGAGTTCAAGCCACAGGACTGGCAAAAAAACAAAAACCAAAACACAAAGGAAAAGAAAAGAAAAACAACAACAAAGGGAGGAGACAGAGACAGAAACAAATAGAGACAGAGACGTCCTAGGTGCCCACCCTTGAGCGTGAGTTGCTCAGGGTTCATACTGTGGCAGGAAGTAGATAGGTGCAGGCTGCCTTAGCCCTGAGTAAGTAGAGCCCCGAAAGTTTTGAAACCTCTTTTCTTTCTGTTTCTAGTCCAGGCCTGGGTAGCCAAATGGGTTTTAGTGGTCTAGGTGAAAATCAGAGAGCTTTCTTAAGGCTTCCAGGAACTGCAAAGGAAAAGAAGGGGGGCCAAGGGTTGATTCCTTCAGATAACTTTAGCTTTATCCCTTGGCCCTCAAAAAGCTTAAAAAACAATTTACTTGGGGGGAGGGGCGTGGTGGAAGGGAGAAACTGTAGGAAATGAAATTAGATTAGTAGTTGTCAACTGGAGGCAATTTTGTCCCCTGGGGATGCTTGGCAATGTCTGAAGACATTTCTGATTATCACCATGGAAGGGGTGTTATTGGCATCTAGTGAGTGGAATGTCAGAGATGCTGCTAGGCATGCTACAATGCCCAGAAAAATACCCCACCCTTCCACAGCAAAGAATCATCTGATCTAAAGTGTTAGTAGTGCCAACATGGAGAAGCCTGTTTTAGATAAACCAATACTTCCCTTTTTTTTTTTTTGCCAGTCCTGGGGCTTGAATTCAGGGGCTCGGCACTGTCCCTGAGCTTCTTTTGCTCAAGCGCTCAAGGATAGCATTCTACCACTTGAGCCACAGTGCCACTTCCAGATTTTTCTGTTTATGTGATACTGAGGAATCAAACCCAGGGCTTCATGCATGCTAGGTAAGCACTCCACCACTAAGCCATACTCCCAGCCTAACCAATACTTCTTGATACATTAGGTTCCAAATTCCTCCTTTTTCCCAGATTCCAAAAGGGGAGAATGTTGCTGGGTGCTGGTGGCTCATGCCTATAATCCTAGCTACTCAGGAGGCTGATATCTGAGATGACAGTTTAAAGCCAGGCCAGCAGCAAAGTCTATGAGGCTCTTATCTCCAACTAACAACCAAAAAAGCTGGAATGAGACATGTGGCTCACATGGTAGAGTGTTAGTCTTGAGCAAAAAAAGCTAAGGGACAGTGCCTAGGTTCTGAGTTCAAGCCCCAATACCAGCACAACAAAATAAAGGGAAGAATGCCCCACACAACTGCCCTTTAACATAGGGAAACAACAAAGCAAGTGATCCTGGAGGTAAAGAGCACAGCCCAGCTTCCACGGTCACTACTGCTTCTCCTGAACACCTGTTCTGGGCAAACAGCAAGCCAGGCAGGTCTGCAGGCCCCAGACCTGAGCATTTAGGATGGTGGGCACAGGACCACCTCCAGCCATGAGCTGCAACCTGGGTTACTAGAGGGAAGTATACAGTGTGGTCCTTGGCATTGCTTTCTGCCTGGTGGTCATTCTGTTCAATATCTCTCCTATTTTCCCCTATGCTGAAACCCCCTAGTGCTGCCCTGGGTTTCCAGACAGAGTTCAGCCACCTATGTGCCACTCTGCCACTCTCCGTGGAGTAGGAGGGCACCTACATAAATGGGTGGATGGGACTCTCCGAATGAGACCCTTTAGTCCAAAGCCCAGACTCAGGTGACTTCCCTGGGGAACAAAGGAGAAGGAACAAGAGAGCTTGTGGGATTATCCTACTTGGCACCTGCCCATCTCTGCCATCTGCTGCAGCACAGGAAATGGCAGGCTAGGGGAGAGGTCATACCATCTCCAGTCCCTTCCACCCTCAACAGGGTCCCACAGCCCCAGTCATTACCATCTTGCATCCTGATGCACAGCCCTAACCAGGGAACAGTGACCAGCCTGGAGAGCGTAGGAAGGAGGCCTGGTCTGTGCCCTTCTTGAGTGCTAGACCATTTTAACCTAGACCCTTGTCTAGGCTCACTCACAAGTATCAAAATATGCATAATAAACACCTTGTTTGTCAGATAGCTCATAGAACAAATACAAATAGAGAGCAGCAAAGCAAGGCAGACAGGAGACACAGAGGGAGGCACTGTGTTCCCCAGCCTGCCCTCCCTTCTCATTTGCCTAGATTGCACCATAATCCCACACAAGAGATAGAACAGTTAGAGAAAGATTACTTCCCAGTGTCACAAGACTATATGGGCGGGCTGGGAATGTGGGTTAGTGGCAGAGTACTTGCCTAGCGTGCATGAAGCCCTGGGTTTGAGTCCTCAGTGCCACAGCCACAGAAAGGAGTGGAAGTGGCGCTGTGGCTCCAGTGGTAGTGCTAGCTTGAGCAAAAGAAGCTCAGGGACAGTGCTCAGGCCCTGAGTTCAAGCCCCAGGACTGGCAAAAAAGAATAAATGGGCACTGTAGCAAGGGCTCCTTGCCTTTACTGATTCCGGGGAGCACACACTGCTGGGTGGCCTGGGCTTGGTGGCTTTCCAAATGAGCCTGTACAATCCTGGAAGTGATGGTACTGACATAGTGCAGAGACTCAGAAATGGTCTTGTCATGAACCTGGCTGGTTAGTGAAAAACTAGAACTCAAACCCAGTTGGCGACTTTTCATCTACTTTTGTTCAATTTACTGCTCCAGAGGCTTCTGTCAAGCTGGATATTCTGGGAAGCAACAGAGACATAAAAGTAATGGACGGCAGGTTTAAACTCAAAGGCTTCCTTCCTGCTAGGCAGGTGCTCTACCCCTTAAGCAGTCTGTGGCTCTTTTTGTTCAGCTGGGACCTCAACTTCTTGCCCGGGGCTGGCCTCAGACCTTGTGCTGCCTACCTTTTCCACGTAGCTCCCCATGCTGTTGTTGAGATGGAGTCTTGCTTACTTTTTTGTTGTTGTTGTTGCCAGTCGTGGGGCCTGAACTCTGGGCCTGCGCGCTGTCCCTCAGCTCTTCAGCTCAAGGCTAGTGCTCTACCACTTGAGCCACAGTGCCACTTCTGGTTTTCTGAGTGGTTTATTGGAGATAAAAGTCTCACAGTCTTTCCTGCCCCGGCTGGCTTTGAACTGTGATCCTCAGACCTCAGCCTCCTGAGTAGCCAGGATTACAGGTGTGAGCCACCGCCCAGCCTTGCTTACTTTTTAAAACCCAGGCTGGCCTCAAACTTGGATCCTCCCCATCTCCACCTGTAAGTAGGTAAGATTACAGGTGTGAGCCACCACACCCTATTCTGTGTTGACTTTAGTCAATAAAACAGGTTGGTGAGTTTGTAGTTGTCTGGCTACGTGACCTGGGGCACATTTTTTTGTAGTCCTTAGGTTCTTCCTTTGTAAACTGGAATTAGTCCCAGTACTTACCAGTACCTTGAGAGACTGAAGTAAGGATTTAATGACAGAAGGCATGTTTAAGTGCTCAAGATAATGTCTTAGGTGTAGTAAGTCCTCCATAAACTGGAGTTACCATTACCAACACAGTGTTGGAAGAGGTACAGGACAACACAAAATGGGATTGTTAAAAATGCTGTGTGTGTTCTCTGCATTCTATTTGGGAGCACACACATCTATGCCTTTTCTTTCCAGAGGGAGAGAGAGAAAAAAAATCCAAACAGAGCTTAAATCTGTAGGAAGTCTAATAGCTTCAATCAATATCGACGATATTGATAAGTAGTATATGACAAGATGTCATGGGATAAAAAGTAGAAGTACAAGGGCTGGGTCTGGTTCAAATGGTAGAACACCTGTTTAGCAAGTAGAAGGCCCTAAGTTCAACCCCCTATACTTTTTTTTAAAGCAGAGGTGCCCATAGGCACCTCACATCAGTAGAATCCACTGAAAAGGGTAGTGAGCTAGGTGCCAGTGGCTCAGGCCTGTAATCTTAGCTACTCAGGAGGCTGAGAACTGAGGATCACAGTTCAAAGCCAGCCTGGGCAGGAAAGTCCATGAGACGCTTATCTCCAATAAACCACCAGAAGACTGGAAGTGACACTGAGGCTCAAGTTGCAGAACGCTAGCCTTGAGCTAAAGAGTTGAGGGACAGAGCCCAGGCCCAGAGTCCAAGCCTCAAAACTGATCAAAAATAGTAATAAAAATTGCTGAACCCGGAGCTGGGAAGTTGGCTCAGTGGTACAGTGCTTGCCTTGCATGCATGAGGCCCTAGGTTCGATTCCTCAGCACCACATAAGCAGAAAAAAAAAAAAAAAGCCAGAAGTGGTGCTGTGGCTCAAATGTTAGAGTGCTAGCCTTGAGCTGAAGGGCTGAGGGGCAGTGCCCAGGCCCAGAGTTCAGGCCCCACGACAGGACCAAAAAAAAAAAAATTAACATTCTGCCTTGTGCCTATCTCTGACCAAGCTGGTGGTCTGAAGCTACAAGAATTTTTTTTTGTTTTTAAAGCTAAGCCTGGGGAAAGAATGCTATCCTAGCTCTCAACTGGTTTTTTAGTACCATTCTTTTAAGGGGAACAAAACTCCAGTTCTCACGACCTTAAATGCTGACACTTGTCCAAAAAATGTTTAATGAGGGGAAACATGTGTCATGCACATTAACGGAGCTGTGATAGTAACTGAGTTGAGAAAACTGAAAATTTTACTAAAGCCAAAATGAATAATTTTATCTCTTTCCGCAAGATAGCAGGACAAGAGGAACTTCATGGAGATATCTTATCTATCCCCAAAGAACAAATGATGTTCTGTACCAGCTGAGGAAGAGTGTATTAGAAGATAACAAGCTCTCTACCAAACTTTAGTATTTATGTAGTTGACTGTTACTCCATACGTGTAAGTCAAACTTTTCACTAGTCCACAGACTGAAGAGAATTTGTGGGGGAGAAGAGAGACATCCATCTTGTACCTTGTCCTAGGGTTCCATTGCTAAAATGCCAAAACCCCAAAAAGGGACTCATGATAGGCACTCCTCCTGTCACACAATGCTTTTTTCCTTTTTGCCAGTCCTGGGGGTTGAACTCAAGGTCTAGGCACTGTCCTTGAGCTTCTTTGGCTCAGGGCTAGCACTCTATCACTTGAGCCACAGTGCCACTTCCAGCTTTTTCTGTTTATGGAGTACTGAGGTATTGAGCCCAGGGTTTCATGCACGTAAGGCAAGTACTCTACCACTAAGCTGCATTCCCAGCCCCTATGATAGTCTTGAGGCTTCTGGTATTAAACTTGAAAGATCAAGGACACATAAAACTTGGTGACTTCATATACAAAATATGATACTGACAAATATTACTTCTTTTCTCCTCCATGGTATAGGGGTCAGACTCGGTCTCACACAAGCTAGGCAAGCATTCTACCACTGAACCATACTCCCAGCCCCTGACAATTATTTTAATGCTTTTTGGACCAAAGGAATGTTCTCTGACTTGAAATATGTCTCATGTCTAGGGCTACAGTTTTTTTGATTTTGTTTGTTGTAGGGCTTAAACTCAAGGTCTGGGGTCTGAGCAGTTTTGCTCAATGCTAGCACTCTACCAGTTTGAATCATAGCTCCACTTCCAGTTTTTTTGAGGGGAGTCTCACTGGGACTTTTATGCCCAGGCTGGCTTTCAACTGTGGTATTTATTTAGATCTCAGCCTCCTGAGTAGCTAGGATTATGGGTGCAAGCCACCATGCCTGGCTCTTAGGAATATAGTTTGAAACCACTAGATTTTTTTTTTTTCTACAAGGAACTGAAAACCAAATTCCAAAGAACAGCTCTAAATTAGGGTGAAGAAAACTCTAAACCAAACCTGAAAAAGCCTTCCTATTGCAGGTAACTTGGGAGTTACTGTCACCCTCCCCTCTAAAACTACCCTTATTATGGACAGGTTAAAGATTACCTTTTGGCAAGAGTGTTCTTACTAATAAATAACTCATTTGAACTTCAGAGACAAAGATAAAGGATTTCAGTTCTGCAGGAATGAGGAGGTATTTGCCTGCAGTGTACCTTGCCTAGAGCGACATTACTGCTTTTGTTGAAGCTGGTGGGTTTATGATGCCAACAGCAACTTCTGAGCATAAAGAGCCCGTTCTCCAGGTGCAGGGCACACACAGCCTTACTTGCTCTCACAATGTCCCTTTGATGCAGCAGCAGTCTCTTATTATCTACATCATATAAAAAGGAGAAATGGGGTAGGGAGTAGATTGTAGGTGATTTTTCCCCAAGATCACCCAAATGTAGATTCATCCAAACCATATAAAGCTTCTTCAAAGCAGGTCAATAGGTGAGGAAAACTGGGGGTTCAAATAAAACCAACACCTAACTACTCATGCTATAGTGAGCACTGTATGATTCTCAACTGAGTGAACACTTGCTGTACTTTTTTTTTTGGCCTGAATTCTGGGCCTGGGTGCTGACCCTCAGCTGAGCTCAAGGCTAGCACTCTACTACTTGAGCCACAGCGCCACTTCCTACTTTTTCTGCTTATGTGGTGCTGAAGCACCAGGGCCTCACGCATGCAAGGCAAGCACTCTATCACTGAGCCAACTCCCTAGCCCCACTTGCTATACTTTTGTATTATTCACATAAATTCCCTGAAATAATCCAGCTTTCTCTGTTACATGCTTTAGTCTTTTTTCTTTTTGGGTTGGTGGTATTAGGGTTAGAACTTAGTTAGAGCTTGTTTATTTGGCTTGCTTGGCTGGCCCACTTAAGTCATGCCTTCATCGAGCATTTTGCCTCCATCAGGCATTTTGCTAGTTAATTGGAGATGGAGACTCAGGGACTTTTCTGCTGTGGCTAGCTTAGAACTGTGATCATCTGGATGTCAGCCTCCTGAGTAGCTAGGATTACAAGTGTGTACCACTATCACCTGGCTATCATGCTTTAGTTTCTTAATCATGTTACCCAGTCATGCTAATATCCAAAGTGACCAACTTTTCACTATAGCATGGGTCCCAATTTTTGGGTTGGAATATAGTGACCATAATTTTCACTGTCAATAAATATTGCCAGCCAATGCTGAGGTGTCCTATAGAGGAACCGGTCAGTCTAGGGTCTCCTGTCCCCACTTAGACACTAAGTGTCCCAGAGGGGGCACCTACTTCTCAGTGACTACTCAATGGTGTTCACTTCTCGAGTAGCTTGATCCGACAGTTGGTCTTATTGCTTCACAGGAATGTGTGGGAAGAGAATGAGGGAGAGCAGGGTAAGAGAAGGAATGACCTGCTTTACTGATGGCCCAAGACTGACTCATTGTGCAAGGGACAATACTTACACTCTTGAACCAGATACTGTCTATATCCTGTACACCTGAAATGAGACCAGAATTTACCACAATAAACCTTTGGAATCTAAGCGCTGTATTGTTGCAAGTTTACCAAGAAATGCTATTTACCTTGTGTTTGGGCCAACTGTGTGGCTTTCAACGGAACAGCTGGCTAACCCGCTAACCCTCCACCTTTAGGACGACCCAGTTCATGTACAAAAAATACATTTGCCTCAAAAGCACTAACCTCCATGGAAACTAACTGTTAATTCACAAAAATCAAGAGAAGCAAAAGACAAATAGGGGCAAACTAGGTCAGAGGCAGGAGACAAAACTGGGAGGGAGCTAGTTTGTCACTGAGATGTAGTATGCATTAGATATGAAGTTACAGCCTTGGCTACAGATTATGTTTCAAGACCTAAACAAAATGTCAGGTGAGTGATTCCTAAGACACTTAGTGGCTTATAGCTTTATTATAGAATATCACTATCCTTTTAAAATTTTTTTCCTTGTGCCAATATTGGGGCTTGAACTCAGGTCCTGGGTACTATCCCTTGCTCAAGGTTAGTTCTCTACCATTTGAGACACAGCTCCACTTATGGCAATTTTGATGCTTTATTGGAGATAAGACTCTCATGACTTATCTGCCATTATCCTTAGATCTTAGCCTCCAGAGCCACTGCCTCCCTGCTAACATAACATTATTCTGCAATTAGTATTGTATCCACTGGGTTGAGCTACTGATTCTTCTGGATTAATGACTTTCTACCTATTTTTGTATCGTTCCCTTTCCTATTGTTCCTTCAAAGCCTGGTTTACCAATCTACCCTAATCTCTTGCAGTCAGGAGACCTCAGAGTTGACTTTATATTCAAGATAGAAAAGTACATGTATATATGTATGTATATATATTCATATACATGTGTGTACATGTATGCATATGTCCAACTTAATAGCTTAACTATTACCAGTAATTGTTATTAGAGTGAACAAGGAAGTACACGTGTACATACACCACACACATACATTCTTCCATGCTTTACCTGTTTTCTTGGAGGGTGAGGGAGTATAGTGCTTAGGGCCTTGTGCTTGCTAAGCAGGTGCTTTAGCATTTGAACCATGCCCCAGCCTCTTTTTTTATTGCCAGTCCTAGAACTTAAACTCAGGGTCTGAGCACTGTCCCTGAGCCTCAGTGTGTTCAAGGCTAGTGCTCCACCACCTGAGCTACAGTGTCACTTTCTGGCTTTTTCTGTTTATGTGGTATTGAGGAATCGAACCCAAGGCTTCATGCCTGCTAGGCAAGTACTTTACCACTAAGCCACATTCCTAGCCTGCCCTAGCCTCTTAAAGTTATTATTATTATTTTTTTTGGTCCGGTCGTGGGGCCTGAACTCTGGGCCTGGGCGCTGTCCCTCAGCTCTTCAGCTCAAGGCTAGTGTGCTACCACTTAAGCCATAACACTACTTCCGGCTTTTTTCCCCCCTGCTTATGTGGTGCTGAGGAATCAAACCCACAGCCTCATGCATGCAAGGCAAATGCTGAGCCACCTTCCCAGCCCCCTTAAGTTAGGTTTCTAAACAAAAATCACTTCTAGGTGCCAGCTTAGCACTAAATCAAGGCATGGCACTATTTCCAACATTCTGCTATCATATTTTAAAGCAATTATTTGCTTTACTAGAATGGAAACTTTGGTGTACCTTCTTGCTCCCGGATTCCAGAATTAACACAGCATTTCACAATATTTGTCTAGTGCTTTATGACTGAAACAGGAGGCACACACAGGAGGCACACCCATGCGCTGACTTACAGACAAAGCTTGTCAAAATGTGTTAAGTAATGGAAGAAGCAGATGTGAAAATCAAGGAGCAAGCTACCTTGAGGAGTATCATTATTTGTTGTGTGCAACAACATATCAGTGTACCTAGTGCAAGAAACAAGGTGTTTTTTTAAAAAAAAATAGCTGGAGGCCAATTTCAAAAGACTACCTTTTAAAATAGGGCCAAGAGTCCAGTTGCATTCTGAAATCTAAACATACATTTCTGTTTTGGTATGCTGTCTACATATTTGAGAGTTATAAATACAAGAGTTGTGCATGGGTCCAGATATACTATTTCCCATTTAAAACCTAGATTAATGCTGCATTGGATCAGGATGATTGGTGGATCAGAATCTTTATGGCTCAAGTAGGTGGCAGGTTGTCCTGTTAAAAAAATGAGATGGGAAGAATCATGTGGAGGGCAAACACTGCCCTCTATTGGTAGATGACAACTGCTATGCAGTCAAGATGAATATGAGTGATAAACCTCAACATCTCATTGAAAGGCTTCAAATTTAACCTACTTCTTTCATTGTGGGGGTGGGGAGTGGGGGGATCAAATCCAGGACACCTTGCACATGCTGAAAAAGGACTCTACCATTGAACGACATCACCAGTACATGTTTTTGTTTTTTTGGTTGGTCCTGGGGCCTGAACTCGGCCTGGGCGCTGTCCCTCAGCTCTTCAGCTCAAGGCTAGCACCCTACCACTTGAGCCACAGCACCACTTCCGGCTTTTTCTGCTTATGTGATGCCGAGGAATCGAACCCAGGGCCTTATGCATGCATGCAAGGCAAGCACTTTACTACTGAGTACCTTACCAGCCTTCCATTACATCTTTAATGCAACTCACTGGATTCCTGTATCGTTACTTAAGAAATAAAAACACCAAATGCTACAAAGAGCGCTGACAACTCAAAACAGACCTGTTTCACATCCTTTCGTTAGCCCACTGCAGAATCATATCAATTCTCATCTTAACTGAAGGATCTTATCTGCAATCCTGGAGAACCAACATCTCACTAATGTCTATTGCTGTTAAGAATTCATTATGGAAGTAGAAACTCCATGAACTAGAAAGTTCTTTTTTTTTTTTTT
>NW_012267251.1:11149154-11183056 GCF_000151885.1 Dipodomys ordii
AAGTGGTAGAGCGCTAGCCTTGACTTGAAGAGCTGAGGGACAGCGCCCAGGCCCAGAGTTCAGGCCCCATGACCGGACCCAAAAAAAAAAAAAATCAAATTGAATGTTTTAGAAACAAAAAACCCTCTTCCATTATACTTGGCTATTAAAATACTTTTCCTTCTACAACCCCTTAGCTTTGGATATCAACAGGAAAAATGTTAATTAGGTACCCTCAAACAGTTTAGTTCCCCCTTAAGCACCAAAAAGTCTACCCACTGCTTTTGATTCCATGGTCTTAAGTACTGACTCTGGAAGCAAGATGTATTTCTAACAACAGGGGTGATCATGTTAAAGTTTCAAAATTATCTGGGAGTTTCCCCCAAAGTTGGGCTGTATATCAGAAGCTGATAGCCAAAGTAATCGGATGTACAGGTCAGTGTATTTGCTTTCAAGTACCATAAGAAGTACACAGAGCACACATATGGGTTATAAAAGCCCTTTTATAAAGCCATTTTTAAACAAAACAAAAAAGTTTACAAAAGGAAAAAAAAAAGATACAGAAAAAGATTAACTTGCTCCATATGTCCCCAAAGGAGGGAGGAAAAAGTAAAGGGGACAATGCCAACATGCTCAACAATAATGGGTTCTTTTTCTTTTTAATACAAAATACAAGCAAAGGATACACATACTGAAAACAAAGCTCAGGAGCAGACACACAGTCCTGGAAACCTTTCAATAAAAGCAAAGCAGGAATTTGTTTTGTTTATGCAGATACATACAGAGACTGGGATATGTAAAAATTAAGTATCACAAAAGATCATCACACAAATTCTACCAATTCATGTTGTATCTATAATTCACGAACATGGTTAACAAAATCATGTTCACTTCAACCCCATTTCATTTAAATTAAAGGGAAAAAAACTTTTAAATAAAGTGGTTACATTCAAACTTTAACTTCCTTAGTACCATGCTGTAGATTTCAGCACTGTTAAGGTATTGCAAGAATGCCCAACCCTCCGGTGTCTGATCATGTATCTAGTGACATGGCAGGATGAATGAAAAAGGGGAGGCCTGATTTCAGCCATGGACTAATGAATTAATACAGTTAAGCAGGTTCCTCTTTTACCCTTCCTGCTTAGAACAGAAAAGATTAAGGACTAAAACAAGACTGGGAGTTTTAGAGCTGGCATAATGCAGACTAAAAGATGAATCAAGGCAAACAATTACAGAGAACTTGGCTGCTGCTTAACCTGGTAAGTCTTAGTCTTTCCTTAAGTCTCATAGGAATTAGGTGTATAAGGTTTGCTGCAACACATTCATGGTAAACAGACTTAAGTAGAGCTCTTATTTACAAATCTTCCAACAAATACTTCTGGAGAAAAAAAAAGGATTCACTAATTTTCAGAAGACAAAGGTTTAATTGCCAGACATATACAAATGCACTCACACACACACCCATACCCATACAATACTTCAGGGGTTTTTACACGTTATTTTAGGGCATAAACTGAGTACTGTACTCCCACACCCCACCAAAAAAGGAACAAAACAGAATCCCAATTTTACTCCCCCCCCAATCTAGAAAATCCTCCCTCACCCCTGATGTACAAAGTGTCTGCACAACGGTGGCATTCTACCAGCCACACGGGGCATGCTCAAAACAGGTATCATCAGTTCCGCCACTCCACTGGCCTGGCTACAGACAGGTATATGGATGGGATTTTCCCAATAGTGGTTATCACAATCAGCACCACTGTGATTTGTGTTAGGCTTTGAACAAAAGTAAAATTTATGAATTTGATATTCCAAAAGAATTATGTATTGTTTGTCCAAGACAAAGGGAAAATTAGTTTAAATGGAAACTTGATGGCCTAAGATTTAAACAATAAACCACCTCTCAATTTTCAAGTAAACTCAGCTTCATCCACAGAGAAAAGGGCAAGATTTTACCCTGCAGAGCAAACAGCTTGCTTTAGTTTTCCTTACCCTTTGCCAGGAAGTATATTTAAGATAACTTGGTCAAATGCCACAGAGACCACAGCCCATATTTTGTACTTTCCAGACTCCTAAGGTGGTAGATTTTTTTCAGTGTAACCACTGGCAATGAAGGCAAAGAAAGAACGGTCACTTGTTCTTTACAGCAGCAACAGTGGCCTATGATCTTTGCTAATGCCTTTCCTGTAGCTCCTGTCTTTCTAATACTCTCACAGAAACTCCAAAACTGAAGTTTGTTGAAAGAAAAGCACTATTTCCTGCCCCATGTTACCTGAATGTTTATGGACATAGAAAGAACTATTAAAATGTTAAATTCAGTTTAGTTGATAATATCTGATTATATCTAGATTATAACATCAAATTCATTTGAATTGTTAAAAGCAAGAAAATGCTATTTGAACCAGTTCTAACATGTATTGAATCTGAGAATGAACTGGGGGACAAAGCAGTACTATGAGGAAAAAAAAAAATCACTCTCAAAAGTTCCTTCAAGAGAACTAAAGTACTATCTAAGATGAAAAGCTTTCCTCTCACTGCCTTCCTAAAGAGTAAACACCTCATTATGGAGTGGCATGAGGTGTTTTACAAAGTGGACATATTTACCATCATTGTAATTAAAACTTATCCTGTGGGCTTACCCCCCCAATTTTGATCTGAGATGAAGGCTAAAGCCAGCAATAAGTTACTACTGGATAAGACAGATGCTACCTATTTCTAGCCAGGGGAGGGAAGACTGGAAACAACCTTAAGACCTAGAATGTAGTGTTAGGTAAGCATAGCTGCTGAAATCTGTATTATAGAGGTAAATCTAGCAGAGCTATCTTAGAGGGTTCAGATAACATAAACAAGCACCTCCAAAGTTAATGTCTCACTTCCTGAGCACTGCAAACTAAGCCAGCAAATGCTACTGTCACTTCACCATAGGCACACTAGAAAAAGAGGGAGTTAAGTTAAGGGAGGTGCCAACGGCTAGTCACTTATTGGCTTATAGCAGTAATGCTTCAGACCTGACTATTGAGCACCTAATTCCAGTTGAGTCACATAACTGTCCTATTTGCATGCATGATAGGGGAAGACTAAGAATATTTTAAATCATCAATAAGTAGAGAAAATAAAGGTCATTTGGACCTTGAGGACACAGATATTTTGGTCTAGCCTATTAGAAATAGAAAATATATTTAATGTAATGAATTAATTTTAAAAGGGACCCTAAACAAAAAGCCCAATCAAATGCACACAAGTAACTTAGAAGACAGGATTGCTTCTGAAGTATGTGCACGTCACATACACGTTGGTATATATTAATGTATTAAAGTGAGTGTTCCCCCCGTCAAACTTTGTGACACAGCCTAAAAAAAGCCCAATTATTACTAGAAAAGTAAGACTTAGTTGTAACGCCCCCAAAACCGGAAGTGCATGGTAGAAACACTCACGAGCCTTTATAAACACAAAGGTTTTTGTTCTTAGAAATGGTTATCTGACAAACACATTAGACCACAGTAATTCATTATACAGAGTTCAAAACTATCAATTTAACCATCATATTTAGATAATAGTCCATGTGCAACTATGTTCAAGTCTTGTCTTATCCATTCTTTAACATGGTGCAACAATGAAATAACTATGCCACTGGGTATTTTTGTTTTTAAAAATCAGAGTTAAGAATGTTTTCTAAATTGTTTTAAAAATCAGAGTAAAAATACTCCTTAAAGAACCTTTTGTCTTAAGAATACCTATAAGGGAAACTGTCAAAAAACCCACGCTGTCCCTTAAAACACAAAAAAGAAAACTATTAAAGTAGGATATTGAAGAAGCAAATTTACACTAAGTGCAGGTAAAATATAGGTATTAGTTTTCACTAAAATTTCAATTTATTGGCTTACTAGGACTCCTCAACTCTGCTCCCAAGTAGCTCATGGTGTAGGATATGGAGGATCAAATCTACAGAACTATCTCCTGCTTACCTAAGGCATGTAAAAAATGTGTTATCAATGGCACAAAGGCATCCTAAAATGCATCATTTTTATACTCTTTAGTCTGTCTCTTGTTTTAACAAACATGAGCAATAGATAAGAGTTCAGACCAACTTAAAAACAAGTAAACTCAATACTAAAAACACTTCATATACAAAAGCAGTATGTCACATACTTCCCATCTTGTGAGTAAATAGAGAACAGACCCAGGAAGAGTCCTGTAGTAGAGCTGGCAGGGAGTGGGCTAGAATGTGCAGTGGTGTTCTAGGTTAGCAGCAGGAAGCAGAGATGTACGTCACACCATGTTTCTACAAAGAAAAGAGTGGGGGTATAAAACAAAAGAATATTGTATCTATAAACAAAAAGAGAGCATACTTCATGGGATCTAAATGCACAATGATAACATAAAAAGAATTTCATCTCAGTTTTAATAAAGGAAAAGTCTCAACCTTTTGTATTGAGCTTCACATTAACTGGAACTTTATTTCTTTAAAACCTAAACATTGTCAGTTTGAGAAGAAATCCACAGTAATATGTAGATTTATCTTGTCCTTTAAATTCTAAGGTGTCTTTTTTTGATTCTTGGTAAAATTTTATCCAAAAAACAGGATACATATATATTTAAAAAATATGAACCATTAAAAAGAATGAAATATGAAATCAAGTGATTTCATTTTTGGCAGCCCCTGTTTTTTCTTTTTAAGTTCCTTAAAGACTGTAGCAGGATAAAAGGATCACTGACTCCAAGTCTTTTTGAGATAACAAGTGATGAAATAAAAAAGAAAACCCACAATCACAAACAAGACCAGGTAACCCATTCCCTCCCATGACCCAAGGTAAAAAACATGAAGAATTTTAGTAACGATTCAGAACTCATCTTTATCTCCTACCTGCTTCATCGGTGGAAGTTTAGAATCATGATTTTTTAAGATTCTTACATGTATGTATACAGATTTATATAAACTCCTTATTAGATGACAACTGATTTTTTTTTAAGTTCAGGCAGAGAAAGAAGCAATCATTTTTAACTAAAACCTTCTATGATTTTGATGACAGTCCAACTCACTATTCTTTAGCCAAAAGCAAAGTTCCATAGTATTCATCTAAAATCTTATTGCTTTACAACTGCAGTATACCTTCCATTAAAAATAAAAAGATGAAGCGGTCAACCCAGTGATTAATCTGACATGGCTTTCATTGGGGAAATGGAGGAGGTGGTGGCAAAGAGAAGACCAATAAACAAAAAGGTACTTAAACACTTCATATGCAATGGTGAGAGCGAAGAGAGAAAGGGGAGAGGGTTATTTCAAAACATGGGAAAAAGCACTGAAAGCCCGTTAAAGTCAAGCCTTAGCCAAAACCATGAACCATATTCTATCTTAAGTAGGTTCTCTTTTTTACCCTCTTTTTTTCTTTTTTCTTTTTTTAATAAAATCTCTCCCCACATTATCATCACTTTTAATCCTCCCCAGACTGGGCTTCATCTTCAGACCCTTCATCCCCCGATTTCTCAGGAGGAGGGCTTGCAGAGGTCTTCTTTTCTTCAGGGCTTTCCGGTTCCTCATCATCCTCTTTGGGAGAAGGAGTCTTATCCTTTGATGCCTTGGAGGCTGTGGGGCGACCCACTTTCCCTTTGCCTTTCACTGGACTTGGTGTCACTGAAAAGAAACAAATTAAGGAATGCCACAAGAACATTTAGTAAAATTTAAAATAAATACCTGAAAGACCACCTTATAAAAAGCATCCCAACTTACTTGTTTTGGTTTTGTTTTGCCAGGCTTGGGGCTTGAACTCGGGGCGTGAGCACTGTCCCTGAGCTTCTTTAGCTCTAGGCTGGTACTCTATCACTTGAGCCATAGTGCCACTTCCAGCATTTTCTGTTTATGTGGTACTGAAGAATCAAACCCAGGGCTTTCTTTATACATGCTACCACATTCCTGACCCCTCCAACTTACTTTTTATAAAGAAGAGCAATATTGTACCTACATGTAACAAATTAAACAAGTATCTCAATTTTTAAACAGATCATCATAAAATTGCTCCAATATGCTCAATCATTTGAAAATTTAAGCTTACAGGAAAATTACATATTTATGCTGGGTTCCATGTGATTTTTTAAATTCATAATGTTTAAACCAGCTAGGGCTGGGAAGGTGGCTCGGTGGTAGAGTGTTTGCCTTGCATGCATGAGGCCCTGGGTTTGATTCCCTAACACCACATAAGCAAAAAAAGCTGGAAGTGGTGCTGTGGCTCAAGTGGAAGAGTACTCGCCTTGAGTACTCTGCCCAGGCCCAGAGTTCAGGCCCAACAACTGCCCTCCCCCCCAAAAACAACAACAACAACAACAAAACCCAGCTAAACCTATCCTTATCAATATTTATCCAGATTTTTTGTTTTGTTTTGAGTGGGCAGGGGTGGGGTGCTAGTTAGGTTGGCCTGGAACTCTCATTTCTCCTGCCATGCCTCCCAAGTGCTGGAATTATATAGGTGAGCCCCCCTGCCCCCCCCTCTCTTCTGCTGTAGGGCTTGAACTCAGGCCATGCTCTGGGTGCTGTTCCTAAGCTCTACCACCTTGAGCACAGTGCCACTTCCAGTTTTCTGGTGGCTAACTGGAGGTAAGAGTCTCATGGACTTTCTTGTTTGGGACAGCTTTAAACCACAACTCAGATTTCAGCCTTCTGAGAGTAAGTAGGATTATAGGCGCAAGCCACCAGCACCTGGTTCAGCTTTACTTATTTAAATATCCTAATATTACATTGAATAGTAATGGTTTAAAAAAGTAAACATGGGGGGCTGGGAAGATGGCTCACTGGTAGAGTGCTTGCCTTGCATGCATGAGGCCCTGAGTTCGATTCCTCAGCACCACATAAGCAAAAAGCCGGAACTGGCGCTGTGGCTCAAGTGGTAGAGCGCTAGTCTTGAGCTTAAGAGCTGAGGGACAGCGCCCAGGCCCAGAGTTCAGGCCCCACAACTGGACCCCCCCCAAAAAAAAAGTAAACATGGGCTGGGAAGGTGGCTCAGTGGTAGAGCGCTTGCCTTGCATGCATGAGGCCCTGGGTTCTATTCCTCAGTACCACATAAGCAAAAAAAAGTGGTAGAGCGCTAGCCTTGAGCTGAAGAGCTGAGGGACAGCACCCAGGCCCAGAGTTCAGGCTCCAGGACCAGACCCCCCCCCCCAAAAGAAGTAAACATGATGATAGAGAATATAAGTATCACCTGTAGTAAGAAAAGATATAACTTATTCTCATTAGAAATTGATGCCATTAAATAGCTTGATAGTTCTACCATCCATACAAAAAAGAAAAGGTAAGTAAAAGTTTTTTTTTAAAAGTCACTGATAATACTGGCCAGGATAAAAATCACATATACATAAAGCTAATCTAGATTCTTGATTTAATTAACAAACTGGCTCCAACTAGGTCAGTACTGACAGACACCACCAGGAAAATCAATCTTTAATGTTAATGTGGTTTTATTATTTTTTTCTCTACCAGGATTATACTGTCTTTGTGGGGGGGGGGAGAGGGGAGATGCCTGGACAGTAGAGAGGATAAAAGATCAGAACATCAAATTGAATATAGTATCACAGTGATGTATTTGTATTATTTTACACTGATCTTTTTTGTTTGTCTTTGTAGGTTGTGGGGCTTGAACTCAGGGACTGGACGTTGTTCCTGATCTTTTGTGCTAAAGGCAATCACTCTATCACTTTGAGCCACAGCTACTTCTCAATGCAGTATCACAGGCCAGTGCATTTAAAGTATTTCAAGAGATGCAAGGACTGTGCTATCAGTTGGAGAATAATAGGACAGTAATAACTAGGTTGACACTGGTCCTATTACTGTGCTGAAATGAAGAGGTCATTACCAAATTTTGCTCATACAAGGTAGTATTTGAAGAACAGAACTAAGTCCACTAGACTTTTGGAAGAGCTAAATTATGTATTAATAAGTGATGTCCTGGGTTTTACACAGGCCTTGCCCATCTTACTCAGCCCAAAGCATTATCTAAGGAATCACTGTCTGGATTTACCCAGCTAAGAAAGTATAAAAGTTACAGAGAGGAAGTACCTCTTATTTATTATTTTGAGCAGGTCCTAGGGCTTGAACTCAAGGCCTGAGCACTGGCACTAGTCCCTGAGCTTCTTTGCTCAAGAGTTCAAGACTAGTGCACTACTGCTTGAACCACTGCTGTACTTCAGCTTTTGGGGGTTGATTAATTGTAGAAGAGACTCACAATCTGGCTTTAAACCATGATCCTCAGATCTGAGCCTCCTGAGTAGGCACAAATCACTGGCACCTGGCAGGAAGTGTTGTTTTGGATCTTTCACTTGCATTTTATATACAGGGAGCAAGAAATGTCCTTTTCTCTTTCTCCCTACATTCATCCTGATATGTAACAAAAACCCTTACTAAAAGTTTTTCTTTTTAGGGGCTGGGAAGGTGGCTCAGTGGTAGAGCGCTTGCCTTGCTTGCATGAAGCCCTGGGTTCGATTCCTCAGCACCACATAAGCAAAAAGAAAAAAAAGCTGGAAGTGGTGCTGTGGCTCAAGTGGTAGAGTACTAGCCTTGAGCTGAAGAGCTGAGGGACAGCGCCCAGGCCCAGAGTTCAGGCCCCACGACCAGACCCCCCCCCCAAAAAAGTAATAATTTTTCTTTTTAAAGATAATACTGAGGTCTAATGAATTTCTGAGCAGAAAATATTGGCTCTTAAAGATTTGAAAAGGTCAGGGCTGGGAAGGTGGCTCAGTGGTAGAGTGCTTGCTTTGCATGAGGCCCTGGGTTCGATTCCTCAGTACCACATAAGCAGAAAAAGCTGGAAGTGGTGCTGTGGCTTAAGTGGTAAGAGTGCTAGCCTTGAGCTGAAGAGGGACAGCGCCCAGGACCAGAGTTCAGGTACCATGACACACACACACGAGAGAGAGGGGGGGTGGGAGAGGGAGGGGGAAGAGAGAGAGAGAGAGAGACTGGAAAAGAAGTGACTTAGTTTCACTTCTGCAGAGCTCACCTGTAGCCTTTAGCCTAGGTTTGGGCATTTTCTTTTCTTTTCTTTCAGGTTTGGACTTCTTAACCATCTTTTTGTTTTTCTTTTTTGAACTGCCATAGTCACTATCATCATCATCTTCCATTAGAAAATCTTCATCACTGCCGGAATCTTCTGAGAGAAAAGAAGAATTTCAATATCCAACTTAATGTACAAATCCTTCCAAATGAACAAAGGAAAGAGTGTAAAGAATGATTAGAGGATGAGATTTGGGAGTTGAGCACCGGATTCTTTTTTTTTATTTTTTTGGTTGGTCCTGGGGCCTGAACTCTGGGCCTGGGTGCTGTCCCTCAGCTCTTCAGCTCAAGGCTAGCACTCTACCACTTGAGCCACAGCACCATTTCCGGCTTTTTTTTTTCTTTTTGCTTATGTGGGGCTCAGGCATGCAAGGCAAGCTCTCTACCACTGAGCCACCTTCCCAGCCCCGAGCACCGGATTCTTTGTGTAGCTGGTCTACCAAATTGGATGGAACTGTCACTGGTCCCATTGTAAAAATGTATTTAGCATGTACCTAACAGGAAATGCACAATGGACTTTTTCAAGAGTTGGCTGAAATTGAAAGAGATAAGACAATCTGAATAAAAACTGAAATCAGGTCAGATATGGTGATACATGCCTGTAATCTCAACCCTTGGGAGGCCAAGGACAGAAGATTATGAGTTGGAGGTCAGTCTGGGCTATATGATATCTTATCTCGAAAGACAAAGCAAAACAACAACAAAAGGAGTATCAAATAACTAAATGAGACTTTTGGCAATTCCATCATTTTCAGGCAGTACTTGGTTGAGATCAGGGAAATGAAACTGATCCAACCTGGTACTTTAGATCCAACTTTGAATACATCAACTAGGAAAACTACTCATAAAACAAAAATACATGACATATAATCTGGGTAACTTGTAAAACATGTAAATTTGGTCAATTTATACAAACCACAGTCACACATCCATTTTAACTTACTGCGAGTACTTGGTCAGTGTTTAAACACAAATGTCTTTAAATAGAGTGCAACCATTACAAATGGTGGGCATCTGAACATTTTAAAATATTAACATATTATCAGTGCAGTTACCTCTTTTAACAGGAAGTATCTCCCTAATTTAAAGGACTGGATGTAACATTTAGCATCTTAGGATATGCCAAAGTAATCCAGAAATTACAATCATCAACAAAAAAACAAAGAAGTTCACGTACTCTCCTGGAATGGTGCCTCATCTTCTTCTTCTGGCTCCTCCTCACTGCCAACATCTTCCATGAGCATCTCTCTCTGTTTAGAAGCTGCTTTAGATGCTGCCTGTCGTTGCTGGCGCACATTTTTATGATCTTCTTTTTCATCTTCACTCTCCTCTGCAATGTAGAAGTTATTGTGATACAATGACCAAAGAATTTTCTTAGAGACAGCTGCCTGAAAAAGCAAACACAATACTAGGTGCCAGTGGCTCACACCTATAATCAATCCTAGTTACTCAGGAGGCTGATACCTGAGGATCACAGAAGCAAGCCAAGGAAGGAAAAGTGTAAGATTCTTATCTCCAATTAACTACCAACAAGATGAAGTGGAGGTGTGGCTCAAGTGTAGAATACCACAGCCTTCAGAAAAAACCTAAGGGACAGTACCTGGGGCCTGAATACCTAAAGTACTGAGGTGTCCACATGTGCACGCACACACCTGCATGCACGTACACAGAGTAACAAATAAAGCAATCAATAGAGGATAAACCTGCAGCCTTGTATCATTCTACAAGAGTAAATTCAACCCTTAGAATTTGCTGAAAGCCAAACATGGTAGCTTATGAATGGAATCTTAGTTATTGTTGAGGCTGAGGTTGGAGGATTCAGAGTTAGACCCCTTTCTGGACTACACAGCAAGAACCTGTCTCAAACAAAGCCCTGTAAAACACAGGGAAGGGATGTTAAAATTCAGAGAACTATAAAACTATGCACCTATGACACATAAAATCACTTAGGTATTTGGGTGCTGGTCCTGAGCTCACTTTTGCTCTAGGCTAGTACTCTACCACTTGAGTCATACATAGCACCACATCCAGTTTTTTTGCTGGTTAACTGGAGATTAAGACTCTTAGGGACTTTCTATGCTGCCTGGGCTGGACTTCGAACTGCAATAATCAGAATTCAGTCTCCTGAGTAGTGAGGATTATAGTGAGTAAGCAGTGCCCAGCTAGGCATGTAGTTTTAGGTTTCTTTTTGGGATTGGTTGTGGGGCTTGAATTCATGGCCTGGGTGCTATCCCTGAGGTTTTGTGCTGAAGAGCTACTGCTTTACCACTTTGAGCCACGGTACCTGTCCTAGTTTTCTGGCGGTTAATTGAAGAGTCTCACTGACTGTCCTGACTGGGCAGGCTTCAAACAGCAATCCTCAGATCTCAGGCATGAGCCACCAGCAACTGGCTGGCATGTAGTTTGAAGCAGTAACCAAGATGAATTAAAGTGTGGAGACATGCTTTCTACAAAATTCTCAATTTCATTCAAATCTATATTCACTGTTTTTAGAAACTAAAGTCAGAAATAACTGGAGAATAAAATAGACCCTGGCAGACTCTAAACCTACCTGGTAGGATATGCTTAACCACAGTGAAGAATACAAAAAAATGAGGATTCACAAAGCAAATGCAGGAAAGTACATACTATTTTGCGCACAGAATCACTGGATAGTGTAAAAGGTTAACACAATATCTTTTTTTTTTTTGGTCCAGTTGTGGGGCCTGAACTCTGGGCCTGGGCACTATCCTATAGCTCTTCAGCTCAAGGTTAGCGCTCTACCACTTGAGTCACAGCGCTACTTCCGCTTTTTTCTTTTTTGCTTATGTGGTGCTGAGGAATCGAACCTAGGGCCTCAGGCACGCAAGGCAAGCACTCTACCACTGAGCCACCTTCCCAGCCCCTAACACAATAGCTTTTGAGTGTCAACAGCCAAATGTACTCTTAAATAACAAGAGGGAGAAAACGTAGCTCAGTGGAGTGAATTCAGCTAAAGGTCATCTCATTAATAGAAAGCTCCAGGGGCATATAAGTCAAAAGTCCCTAGCAGCGGGCTGGGAAGGTGGCTCAGTGGTAGAGCGCTTGCCTTGCATGCCTGAGGCCCTGGGTTCGATTCCTCAGCACCACATAAGCAGAAAAAGCCGGAAGTGGCACTATGGCTCAAGTGGTAGAGCGCTAGCCTTTAGCTGAAGAGCCAAGGGACAGCACCCAGGCCCAGAGTTCAGGCCCCCACAACCGGCAAAAAAAAAAAAAAAAAAAAAAGTCCCTAGCAGCAACAAGGAATAAAACTTTCAATTCTTTTTTTGCTGTTATCTTACACAAAGGGTTACCATTCAAAACTTTAAATTCTTTTATTTTTTGTCAGTCCTAGGGCTTGAACTCAGGGCCTAGGCACTGTTCCTGAGCTGCTTTTGCTCAAGGCTAGCGCTCTACCACTTGAGCCACAGCACCACTTCTGGCTTTTTCTGTTTATGTGGTACTGAGGTATAAAACCCAGGGTTTCATGCATGTTAGACAAGGACTCTACCACACTAACCCACATTCTTAGCCCAAAAACTTTAAATTCTCTCTCTCTTTTTTGTTTTTTGTTGGTTGTGGGGCCTGAACTCTAGGCCTGGGCGCTGTCCCTCAGCTCTTCAGCTCAAGGCTAGAGCTCTACCACTTGAGCCACAGCACCATTCCGGCCTTTTCTGCTTATATGGTGCTGAGGAATCGCACCCAGGGCCTCATGCATGCAAGCAAAGTTCTTTACCACTGAGCCACCTTCCCAGCCCAAAACTTTACATTCTTAAAAGGTAAATTTAAAATTAAATAAAAGTGTAAGTTCACCAATATTAACATAATTATTAAAGTATTTTAGAAGATTAAAATATCAAACAATTAAAAAAAAGTATAAGTTATCAGAAGTGAACATTACATCTGCTCACAGAGATCTGTTGAAGATAGACATGCTAAATCAGAAACCAGGGGCAAGACTCAGCATATGTACTTTGCAATAAGCCACCAGGACAGAGAAGCACTTTAGTTCTCTAAAGAAGGAAACTCTTGGGGCTTGGGAAGGTGGCTCAGTGTAAGAGTGCTTGCCTTGCATGCATGAGGCCCTGGGTTCGATTCTTCAGTACCACATAAGCTGAAAAACCTGGAAGTGATGCTGTGGCTCAAGTGGTAGAGCGCCTCGCCTTGAGCTGAAGAGCTGAGGGACAGCACCCAGGCCCAGAGTTTAGGTACCACGACTGGCAAATAAATAAACAAATAAATAAGGAAACTCTTGTAAGACTAGTATCTGCAATAATGCCTGGCATACAAATTTGTTTGTTAAAATGTCTAATGAATGTATGAATAAATTTGTATATATTACATTAAAAATTTGTATATATTACATTAAAAATAGTTTGCTACCTGCTGAATGAGAATCATCCTTCTTGGTCTTCACATCTTTTTCTTCCGAGTCCTCACTGTAAGACAATAAGGAAAAAGTAAACATTTAAAATCTTTAAAGCCTAATTAAGATTTCTGACTTTTGACCTGAGAAGAACACTGAAAAACACTTGTAAGTGAAATGTTCCAACAAGCTGGAAAAAGTTGTGTTTTAATATGTCCTCACTTCACAGGACATGAGCAATTTATTTTTTTGGTTGGTCCTGGGGCTTGAACTCTGGGCTTGGGCGCTGTGCTGTCCCTGCACTCTTCAGCTCAAGGCAAGTGCTGTACTGCTTGAGCCACAGCGCCACTTCCAGTTTTCTAATGGTTTATTGGAGATAAGAGTTTCAGGGACTTTTCTGCCTGGGCTAGCTTCGAACTGTGATCCTCAGATCTCAGCCTCCTGAGTAGCTAGGATTACAGGCATGAGCCAGCAGCACCCAGCAACAATCTTTATTTTATTTTATCCACTATTGAAGACAAAGTGCTTCCCAAGACCCAAAAGAAAAAAGTTCTGTCAAGGCTTGGCTGGGTGCCGGTGGCTCACGCAGGAGGCTGAGATCTGAGGATTGCAGTTCAAAGCCAGCCCAGGCAGGACCATCCATGAGACTCTTATCTCCAATTCACTACCAGAAAACTCGAAGTGGTGCTGTGGCTCAAATGGTAGAGTGCTAGCCTTGAGCTGAAGCGTTCAGGGACAGCTCCCAGGCCCACAGTTCACGCCCCACGACTGACAAAAAAATAAAGCTCACTGGGTAAAGGTTCTGAATATAAGTGGTTGCAACAACAAAAACAAAATCCTTAGGTTTAATACAACCATACTGATGACAATAACAGGCCATAAGTAGCCCATTCTTAGGAGCAACAGAAGTGGATACAATGAAAAATAGTTCTGTTTGTTTGTTTGTTTTTGGGTCTGGTTGTGAGGCTTGAACTCTGGGCCTGGGCGCTGTCCCTAAGCTCTTCAACTCAAGGCTAGCGCTCTACCACTTGAGCCACAGCGTCACTTCCCACTTTTTTTTTCTGATTATGTGGTGCTGAGAAATCGAACCCAGGGTCTCAGGTATGCAAGGCAAGCACTCTACCACTAAGCCACCTTCCCAGCCCCTACAATGAAAAATAGTTATAAGTTGGGCTGCTATTTAAAACTGAATTAGAGGAACATTATGAAACTCTTACAATGTCATAATTGTGATTTTTTTTTCAGAAAAACCCATTTCTGAAATTTTCCATCACTATTAGAAGTCAGCAACACAAAACAGCCCAAAACTAATAGATAAATGCACATATTTAAATAATTTTTATGTTACAAGGTACTTAGAAAAACTAGCATTCATGTTATCATGGAAGTGGCAGAGCTTAATGGATTGAAAAATGGGGTTCAACAGGTTGTGGTTTCAACATGTTTTTCATCTGCTGGCTACCTTGGCTAAATCACTGAACTGTTCTTAACCTAGTAAAAGTGTTGTGAGACTTAAAGGATCATCATCAAGAAGTTACGCTATATTAACTTTGAGAGTGTATATATACCTTGAAAGAAAATTGCAGAAGTTACATTATCCTAGTCTCATGGTACTTTCACTACAAGTAATTAGCTAAATTGCAACTCATGTGAATACATTTTACTATAAGCTAAAAGAAAGGAGGGTTAGGGGATGTATCTCAATGAACTAGCATACCTGCCTAGTGCACAAGGCATGTCCTTTCATCCTCAGCACAAAAGGAAAAAAAAGAAAAGGGAAGGAAACAGTAAAGAAAGGATGGAAAGATAAAAAAGAGACAAAGAAATAAAGAAGAATAGAGAATAAGGAAAAGAGACAAAAAGAATAAAGGAAGAACTCAAGAGAAAAAACATCTAAGTAAAAAGAAAGTACCAAAATTATTATACTATGTTTTTCCCTTTTGAGTGGAAGTCCTGGGGTTTGGACTCAAAGCCTGGGCTCTGTCCCTGAGCTTTTTTTATTCAGAACTAGTGCTGCTCTACCACTCAAGCCACAGCTCTACCTCTGGCTTTTTGGTGATTAAAAATAAAGAGTATCATGAACTTTACTGCCTGGGCTGGCTTTGAACTATAGCTCTCAGATCTGTCTCCTGAGTACCTAAGATTATAGCCCTGAGCCACCAGCATCCAGCTGACTACACTATTTAAATAAAGAACTGATTATGAGATGATGGTAAACTAATATTCTGCAAGCTTTCCTTATTTTACTAGTGATTTATAATGGAACAGAAATAATTTCCTTTTTATTATCACTACAACAAAGGGGCAATACTAACCTTAAGCAACGAATTACAAACTGAAACACACAGCCTAAGTTAGAAATGTAAGGTAACAGAAAAGGCATTCTTGGTGATCACCTTGGATTCAAGGTTGACCAAATGAGTTGTAGTTGCCTGTAGCCACAGAAGTACAGCTGAATATGAAATAGGCAAAACATCAAGTAGATAACAAGTACTTTCCAGAAACTTATGGAGATTAGAGATGGCAGATTGCTGGGGATTTCAGGCTGGTGACAGAGCAAGCAAGGCTGACAAATAATGACTCCTACCTATCTTCCTGTGAATTCTTTCCAGATCGCCTCTTATTTTTAGCTTCTCGAGGAGATGATCGAATTTTCTTAGCAGGAGGGCCGGAATCTCTTCCATAATCTTCATCTAAACAGGCAATTTTTCAAATTCAATTCAATATAATTATCTTACAGGTTTAAATCACCACTATATTTACTTATGTTATTTATCTTTCATGGTATTCAAACTGTAAACAATATACAAGTTCCTAAATGGTTTCTTTCATTGAAAACAATTTTTACCCATCTCACCCATTTTGATTTTTTTTTTTTGGTCACTCATGGGGTCTGAATTCAGGGCCACAGTGCTATCCCCCTGAGCTTTTTCACTCAAGGCTAGTACTCTACCACTTTGAGCTACAGCTCTACTTCTGGTTTTCTTTTGGTTAATTGAAGATAAGAGTCTCATGGACTTTCTTGCCTGGGCTGTCTTTGAACCATGACCCTCAGATCTCAGCCTCCTGAGTAGCTAGGATAACAGACATAAGCCACCAGCACCTGGCTCTTTTTTTTTTCTTTTTTCTGGGGGGGGGGAGGGAGGGTCAGTCATGGGGCTTGAACTCTGGGTCTGGGTGCTGTCCCTCAGCTCTGCTGCTCAAAGTTTTATCACTTCAGCCACAGCAGCACTTCGGATTTTCTGAGTGGTTAATTGGAGATATGAGTCTCACTGCCTTTCCTGCCTGGGTGGGCTTTGAACCGAGTTCATTAGATCTCAGTCTCTTAAGTAGGCTGATAGGATTATAGGCATGAGTCACCACACCCAGCTTCTGGCTCTTGATTTTTATGGATTACTCAAGTCTTCATGCATACATACTTCATATATCTACAGCAAATATCTCATTTTATGATTCTCACAATCTATTACTTAATTATGTTTTAATATCTTCATATTTAATTTACAGTAGTATGGTTATGCTAATAAGCATTTTAGAAAGTAAAATCCTAATGTTTTTCTAAATTACTTTATTGTTGTTTTACATACATTAGGTAATAGGTACATTTTCTATTGCATAGTATCATCTGTTTCCTCATTCTCGCCTATTCCCTCCCTTCCCATTCCACTCACAGTTCACTTTCAGTTTCTCAGCTCACTTTCTATAGTGGCCTGTGTAGCCAGTGGGCTCCACTGCTGCACTTTTCACCATTGCTGCACTTTTTCACTGTTTTTTTCCTCTGATTCTATGCTTCTCCCCCCCCCCCACAGATGTGTATATGAATATACCTTATGTAAAGAATACAGAGTCATCAGTAAATGAAAAAACAAGAAAAAAATATTTTGTTTCTATTATCTTTGGAGTTCTTTTCAGTATCTCTATTTCTTTTTTTTTATTGTGAACATACTGTACAGAGGGGTTACAATTACATGGGCAAGATAATGAGTACATTTCTTATCAAGCATTGCAGCCTCCTCCTTTGTTTACCCTTTACATCCCTTCCCAGCCTCCCCCCGCCCCCCCCTCTATTTCATATGTATCTGAAGAGGTCCTTGGATATTATACCTCTGTGATTTCTCCTAACTATCCTGTTTTGTTCTCTGTAATTTGTCATATCCCAGTGTGTTTCAGATCTAACACATATCAGGAAGAACATTTGCCGTTTACCTCTCTGGTCTTGGCCATACCTCACTTAACCTAATTTTTTTGGGCCAGTCCTGGGCCTTGAACTCAGGGCCTGGGCACTGTCCCTGAGCTTCTTTTGCTCAAGGCAAGCACTCTACCACTAAGCCACATTCCTAGCCCAATGTATTATCTTTGTAAGGTAAAATTAGGTAAGGAAAAAAAGAGCAGCCGGGCACAGATGGCTCACCCCTGTAATCCTGGTTACTCAGTAGAATAAGATCTGAGGATCCCAGTTCAAAGCCAGCTAGGGCAGAAAAAGTCTGTGAGATTCTCATTTCCGATAAACTACTCAGAAAAAGCCAGAAGTGGTGCTGTGGCTCACTTGGTAGACTGCTAGCCTTGAGTACAAAGAGGCTCAGGGACAGCACAAGCCCCAGGACTGGCCAAAAAAAAAAGACATTAAAAACATGATCTAAGACTTTCTGAGCCAGGTATCAGTGGCTCACAACTGGAATCCTACCTACTCAGAAGGCTGACAACTAGCTTAAAGCCAGCCCAGGCAGGAAAGTCTATGAGGCCCTTATCTCCAGTTTCATCACAAAAAAAGCCTAAAATAGAACCTTGGCTCAAGTAGTTGATCAAAAAGCTTCAAGAAGCCAGAAGCTGGTGGTTCACGCCTGCAATCCTAGCTACTCAGGAGGCTGAGATCTGAGGATCGAGGTTCAAAGCCAGCCCTGGGCAGGAAAGTCCATGAGACTCTTATCTCCAATAAACCACTAGAAAACCAGAAGTGGCACTGTGGCTCAAGCGGTACAGCGCTCACCTTGAGCTGAAGAGTGCAGGGACAGCGCCCAAGCCTAGAGTTCAAGCCCAACGACCCCCCCCCCAAAAAAGGCTACAAAACAGAGTCCAGATGCTGAGTTCAAGCCCTAGTACGTATGTACATATGTGCGTTTGTGTGTGCACACGCACACACACGCATACACACACACACAGAGACTGGAAATGTGGCTTAATGGGAGAGTGCTTGCCTAGCATGCCTGAAGCCCTGTGTTCCAATTCTCAGTACCACATAAACAGGAAAAGCCAGAAGTGGTGCTGTGGCTCAAGTGGTAGAGTGCTAGCCTTGAGCAAAAGCAGCTCAGGAACAGTGCCTAGGCCCTGAGTTCAAGCCCTAGGACTGGCAAAGAAAGAAAAAGAAGAGAAAAGAAAAAGCTAAAACACAGGCAAGTTTAATTTTTGTTCTCTTTGACACTGATAAGTTATATAAACATTCTAAAAATAAAAAATTCAACTTATTCCTAAAGCATGATATAAAAAATATATAAATTGTCATTTCCTCCACTGGTCAGACCTATATATAATTTGTGAAATCACAAAACTTACCTGCATCATCAGATTCCTGAAACTGTGAATAATCAACGACCTTTCTATTTCTGTAGAAAGAAGAGACTACAATTAAGATCACAGAAATGTAAGATTTAGGAGATCGTAGAACATGTTTTTATTTTATAAGAATTACTACAGCTCTCAATACTTCACAATATTACAAAGTACAGCTGAATTGAAAAGGACTTCAAACTGTACTTATACTCTTCACTCAGTAATGACATTCTCCATAAGTCAATCTCCTAAAACACACATACATAAGATAGCAAAAATGCACTTATTTACCACATATATCCTTTACAGAAACATGTTACAAGCCCCAAAGTATTTTATTCTTACTGCTATCTACAAACGTAGGATTGCTCCTAAGTAATTTTTTCTTTTTTTTTTGGTCGGTCGTGGGGCTTGAACTCTGGGCCTGGGCGCTGTCCCTCAGCTCTTCAGCTCAAGGAGAGCACTCTACCACTTGAGCTACAGCGCCACTTCCGGTTTTCTGGTGGTTTTTTTTGGAGATAGGAGTCTCATGGTCTCTCCTGCTGGGGCTGGCTTTGAACCGTGATTCTCAGATCTCAGCCTCCTGAGTAGCTAGGATTATAGGCGTGAGCCACCAGCACCCGGCCCTAAGTCATTTTTGCCCTAAGTCATTTTTTAAAGGCAAAAGCAGTTCTTACATTACATTATAAAGCACAAAAATTAGGGTTAACAATAATTTAAAAAAACTATGAAAGCCTCACAAATTTGTGCACCTATCTCCTTGACTCTAAAAGATTAAGTACTTCCTATAACTTATCTTTTAACATCTCAAAGTAGCCTTAATTTTCCTACTGTATCTTATAAGTCTGAAAGTTTGACAATTGTCTTTTAGAGGAAAGTTTCAATGTTAGAACCCAAACAGACTAGCTTACAAGAGTCTTAACAACTGCAGACCTAAATGGGTATAATGTAAACTGAGAGGACTAGGAGAAAAGCATGTTACTCATTATTACACTTAACAACAGCGGGGACACCACTTAAAGGTACACAGTCAGAATGGAAGCACTGATCCCTCATTTGCCATATGGAAGTATGGAGTAAATTCTGAGAACATACTTGGGGCTTTCATGTGGAAAAATGAAGGATCACACCCCTAGCTCTAGAAAGAGGAAGAAGATTTTTTTTTGTCTTTTCTTTTTTGGTACTGGGGATCGAACCCAGGACGTTGCACTTGCTAGGCAAGCGCTTTGCCGCTGAGCTACATCCCAGCCCGAAAAGAGGAAGAAGATTCTAAGGAATTTTGCCTTCCATTTTCTTTGACAATCTTACTTTATATTTGCATGACAAGTTTAGAGTATCAAACACTCCACATTAGGGGAGATAAAAAAAAAAATGACTCTAGGGCTGGGAAGTTGGCCCAGTGGTAGAGCGCTTGCCTTGCATTGAGGTCCTGAGTTGATTCCTCAGCACCACATAAGCAAAAAGAAAAAAGCCGGAAGTGGCACTGTGGCTCAAGTGATAGAGCACTAGCCTTGAGCTGAAGAGCTGAGGGACAGCACCCAGGCCCAGAGTTCAGGCCCCATGACTGGACCAAAAAAAAAAAGATTCGGGCTGGGAAGGTGGCTCAGTGGTAGAGTGCTTGCCTTGCATACATGAGGCCCTGGGTTCAATTCCTCAGCACCACATAAGCAGAAAAAGCCGGAAGTGGTGCTGTGGCTCAAGGGGTAGAGCACTCGCCTTGAGCTGAAGAGCTGAGGGACAGCACCCAGGCCCAGAGCTCAGGCCCCACCACCCATCCCCCCAAAAAAAAGAAAAAAAATTCTTTAGCCACGGGAGTGCCTCAAGTGGTAGAAAAACTGCCTAGCAAACACCAGGCCCTGAGTTCTAAGTTCTAACCCCAGTACAGGGAAAACAAGAAGACTATTAATCCCACCAATACACTGAGAACTTGGAGCAGTGAAACTTTTAAGTCAGAAAGCAGAATGGGCTGGGTGCCAGGGGTTCACCCCTGTAGTCCTAGTTATACAGGAGGCTGAGATTTGAGGATCCTTCCAGCCTGGGAAGAAAAGTCCACAACTCCAATTAACCAGCAGAATGCCAGAAGTGGCGCTGTGGCTCAAGTGGTAGAATGCTCGCCTTGAGCTGAAGAGCTTAAGGACAGCGCCCAGGTCCAGAGTTCAAGACCCATGAATGACCAAAACAAAACAAAGAAAACACCCCACAAACAATTAACAACAGAAGTTAAAATGGTGTTGCCACGGAGTAGGGCAGTTCAGTTCTGCAAGATGAAGCGTTTGGGAGTGTTGTACAACAATATGCACTACTGAACACACCTAAGAGGATCAGTATGAGGTCAGCCCAGAAAAAAGGTTCAGGACATCTTTGTATCAAAAGGAAAAAGCTGGGTGTGGTGGCACATGCCTGCCACCCCCACTACAGTGGGAAGCATAAATGAGTCTCATAGGGATTTTCCTGCCAGGGCTGGTTTTGAACTTCAATCCTCAGACCTCAGCCTCTGGAGTAGCTAGGATTACAGGCAGAAATACCATGCCTTACATTCAAATTTATGGTATAGGGCAAGGTAAAAAGTAGACACTCAAATGTATATATATTTGTGTACACACACACACACACACACACACACACACACATTTGTCAATCCTGGGCTGGAACTCAGGGCCTGAACACTGTGCTTGGGCTTCTTTTTGATCAAGGCTTGAACTCTACCCCTTGATCCACAGGCACCACTTCCGGCTTTTTATGTTTATGTGGTGCTGAGGAATCAAACCCAGGGCTTTTGTGCATGCTAGGCAATTGCTCTATCACTAAGCCACAGTCCCAGCTCCTCAAAAATATTTTAACTGTTTGCTCTTGAGATCAAATTTGAGGATTCTGTTAGAAACTTAATATTCTGTTATCTAATCTCAAAACTTTTATGAGCTCATCAGTTGCTACCTAGTAACAAGCAACTCAAGAAGCTTGTAATTCCTCCAAGTCTGTTGTTTCTTATCATTTGTTCCTACTGACTTGTACTGGAAAGCTGATCATATTATTGTCACTCAGATAAAATTTCACTTCCTGTCAAGACCCTTAATCCTTTTCTTAATACCTCCTGTCTCCCCTACTGAAAGTGAGCTTCTAGTGGTCAGGGTTTGTTCCTTCCTCATGAAGAACACCAAAGCCAAGAAATGTTCTTGGTAGGCATCTGAAAAGGATCAGGGTAAAAGAAGATCATTAATATAGAGCTAAGTCTACTGTACTGGTGCATTCAGACATCTACTTAACTGCCCTTATTGACAGTTTCCTTTATACTGAAGAATTTGCTATTTTTAACCCCAGAAATTAAATGTTACTTTAATGTTTTTTTTTTTTTTTTGGCCAGTCATGGGGCTTGAACTCGGCCTGGGTGCTGTCCCTCAGCTCTTCAGCTCAAGGCTAGCACTCTACCACTTGAGCCACAGCGCCACTTTTTCTGCTTATGTGGTGCGAGGAATCGAACGCAGGGCGGGCCTCAAGCATGCAAGGCAAGCACTCTACCACTGAGCCACCTTCCCAACCCCATCTATTATGATTTGTATATGAAGTGTTTCACCAAATCACTCGTGTGTTAAAGGCGGGTTGCCAGTTCGTAAGAGTTATAGGGGAAGTGAGAGAATAATGTGGATTCTAACACCAATGGTTAATACAGTGATGGATTCCCAGTTTTATGGCATTATTGGGAGGTGGTGAAAACTAGGGAGTGAGGCCCAGTTAAAGGTTTGTCACTGGAGGCATATCCCTTAAATTTACTTTTTCCCTGGTTCCTCCCTCCCTTCTCTGGTTTACCAGGTGAACTGCTATCAAGTTTCTTTCAGCCTTGCCTCAGGCCCACAAAGCAGCTAGATGACCAAGGACTAAAACTGTGAGCCAAAGAAAATCCCTCCTCCCTTAGGTTGTACTTGTTCATCTCAGGTATACTGTAATGATAAAATGCTAAAACACTGAAAAAAAAAACTGGGGCTGTTTTTGAGACTACATCCAACCATGTGGTTCAGAAGCTTTGCCAAATGGTTTGTGGGAGGCTTGGAGAAAATTGGGAGGCTAGAAAAAAAATGTAAAGTGCTATTCAATAGAGTTCAATGGATGATTCTGTCAGGCCCTCAGAACCAGAATGCTGAAAGGAATGTGTGCAGTCAAGACTATGCTCATGAGGCTTCAGATGGGAAAGATTCTATGAAGAATTGTACACTCATGTTACATTGTGGCACAGAATTCATCTATATTTTTTGTTTATGCCCTGAGACTTTGTGGGAGGCTGAGTTAAAAAAATCTCTCATCTAGGGCTGGGAATGTGGCTTAGTGGTAGAATGCTTGCCTAGCATGCATGATTCCTCAGTACCACATAAACAGAAAAAGCCAGAAATGGTGTTGTGGCTCAAGTGGTAGAGTGCTAACCTTGAGCAAAAGAAGCTCAGGGACAGTGCCCTGAGTTCAAACCCCAGGACTGGCAAAGAAAGGGGAGGGCAAGTATTTTGCATATCCACAATAGGAATGGTGTCTTGAAGCTTCTGAGGAACTGGCCAGATCCCATCCATCTAAAGAATGTTAAGGAATAAACCTATTTGAAAGACTTTGTGAAACAAAGAACTCTGCTTCCATGTGGTACCTAAAAGTGTTTCCCTCCATTTAGTCATTCAGGTAATCAAGGCCAAGGTCCAAAAGGGCTTGAGCTAGTGGTAGACCTTGGCATCATATACATGAACTTTGGGGTTAGAGGATTCCACCAAGAAAAGATTTCAAAGGAAAGCCTAGGACATGGATGAGCGCCAAAGTTGGGATCCCTCTGGGCAGTTCAAAGAGGGCAATGTATAAAGCTCAAAAAAATGAGGCCAAAGCTAGCCACGCTGAAGAACCTAGGAGGGTCAGTAGTGACAGGAATGTAGAACCTCTATTAAGGATTTGTCCAACCATTGGGAGATCACATGTCACCAAATGTTCTGGATGTTCTAATGTTAATGAACATTAACTACAATTGGGAGGCCAACAAAATTAATTTCAGTACAGCACAGAGGTTAAAAAGAAAATTTGAGATTTAGATCTTTATTCTGCCATTTACAAGTTAGATATCCCTTCCTTTTGTTTGGGGAGGTACCACTACTGAGCTTGAACTCAGGGTCTCATGTTCTCATTCAGCATTCTTGGCTGACACTATCACTAGAACCACAGCTCCAGTTCCAGCTTTATGCTGGTTAACTGTAAATAAGAGTCTGCCCTGGCTTGGCTCTGAACCATGTTCTTCAGATTTCAGCCTCTTGAGTAGCTAGGATTATAGGCATGAGCCACTTAAACCTGACTCTAGTTATATGTCCTTGAGTAAATAATTTCCTGTCACTGAACTTATTTTCCCCCCCAAAGCTGAGGACCGAACTCAAGGCAAGTGCTCTTCCACTAAGCTAAATCTAAACCTTCAACTACTGAACTTATTTTCTTAAGTGCAAAACAGGAATAATTATCAAGATTATCCTGAGCATATAAACGTGCCAGGTAGGTAACTACCCAAGAAATAGTACCAATGGAACGTAGGCCCTGAGTTCAAACTCCAGAAACAGCACACAGACACGCACATAGTTTGGATATATGCCTCTTACTCTTTTATTTCTCAAGGATGATTAAGACATGCCAGATATTTTCAGGATATAAAAATGTTAGTTCACTTGAGGCCAGGATACTGTTGAATTCAACACAGGATAATTTTTTGTAATTGTTTTATTTATATTGGCTTTCAAGTTCCTTTTCCCTAAACTTTATGGTTTATTAGTATTATTTTTATTACTATAAAAGTGATGTACAGAGGGGTTATAAAGTTAGGTAATGAGTACATTTCTTTTTGGACAATGTCAACCCTTCCCTTGCTCTCTGCATTTTACCCTTCCATCCCACTCACAAGTTGTATAGTTCATTTACAACAGTGTCTAGTACCACTGCTGTATTTGTTCACCCTATGTTCTCTACCTTTCTGTGACCTCCCCCCTTATTCTCTCAAAGAGATAAATGAACAAGAAGCTATGTGGTTTTCACAGCATTTTAAGTTATTCAGTTATTTATACACACACACACACACACACACACACACACACACGTCTTGGGGCTTGAACTCAGGACCAAGGCACTATCCCTGAGCTTTTTTGCTCAAGGCCAGCACACTACCACTTGAGCCACAGCTCCATTTATAGCATTTTGGTGCTTAAATTGGGTGTGAGAATCCGATTTTCCTGCCAGCATGGCTTTGAACTGTGACCCTCAGATCTCAGCCTCTTGAGTAGCTAAAATTACAGGCCTGAGCCACTGGCACCTCACTCACTTTTCAAAGACTGAAGATGTAGCTTAATGGTTATTTGCCTACCATGTCAAGACAAAGAAAAGCAAGCAAGAAAATTACAGGAGGCAGGCCCTGGTGGCTCATTCCTTTAATCCTACTCAGTAGGCTAAACTGTAAGAATCACAGTTCAAAGCCAGCTGGGGCAGCAAAGTCTATAAGACTCTTATCTCTAATTCACCAGCAAAACCTGGAAATGGAGCTGTGTCTCAAAGAGCAAAAGAGCTCAGGTACACCATTTAGGCCTCGAGTTCAAGCCTCACGACTGCAAGAAAAAAAAAAAAAAAAAAAGCTGGGTGCTGGTGGCTCATGCCTGTAATCCTAGCTACTCAACAGTTAAATCTCTAATTAGCCACCTGAAAACCAGAAGTGGTTGTGTGGTGCAAGTGGTAATGCACTTATCTTAAGCTGAAGAGCTCAGGGACAGTGCTCAGGCCCAGACTTCAAGCCCCACCACTGACAGAAGAGTAAACAAATAAAATAAGAAAGGAAATGACAGGAAATAAGTTTCTAAATTTTTCAAATGAGTAAGACAAGTTCCAGGGAGGGCATAAGATCTGAATGATGGGCCACACATTTGCTAGGTGTCAGTTTTCCTATTGAACATTTACTGAATTTGTTTTGGTCCACTAGTTACATTTTGGCTCTTTAGTGAACACTTCTTAAATTTTTTCAGTGGTACTGGGCCTTGAACTTGAAGCTCTGGCTCTACCTTAGTGGTCTACCACTTAAAGCCACACCTCTAATCCTTAACTAACACTTATCCCCAGGACTCAAGTTATTTTAGTTTATGACTTAGAATATTCAGCTTACCATAGAGGAAAACATTTTCTTTCAAATTCACACAGAATATTTTAATGAGTACAAGATAAGGTAAAATCAGATTCCTCCCCAATAGAGGCTTAATGCAAAACTTATTCAACTGGGAACAGAGAAGCTTCAAATGGGTGAGACTGAAGTATCTTTAAAATCATTTAGAGCAATCATCAGAGTCAAAACCTGTAGCCCAACCACATTAGGCTTATATCACAAGGGAAAACATATCATGGTATGAGGTACCAGGAAAAAAAAAATAGGGCTTTGGGGGAATAATCAGTACATCAACATTTAGAGTCTCTAAGTATAGGACTGTGTGCTAAAGGAACAGAAATCAAGTCCTGGCTGCAAAATGGATCTAGAGTCCTTAATCACCTGGAAGGTAGCAAGCAAGATAGATGCAGTCGCCAGCAATCCTTCACCCAAAGCTCTGAAGTTGTACCTTAGAAATGAGTTGTGTGTCAAAATGACTTAGATCCTTCTAACAAGAAGTTACAATGCTTCATTCTTTTTTTTTGTCAGTCATGGGGCTTGAACTCTGGGCCTGGGCGCTGTCCCTGCGTTCTTCAGCTCAAGGCAAGCGCTCTACCTCTTGAGCCACAGCGCCACTTCCTGTTTAGTGGTTTATTGGAGATCAGAGTCTCATGGTCTTTCCTGCCCAGGCTGGCTTTGAACCGCAATCCTCAGATCTCAACCTCCTGAGTAGCTAGGATTACAGGCGTGAGCCACCAGCGCCCAGCTGCTTCATTCTTTTTTTTTTTTTGTCGGCCGTGGGGCTTGAACTCTGGGCCTGGGCCCTGTCCCTCAGCTCTTCAGCTCAAGGCAAGAGCTCTACCACTTGAGCTACAGCGCCACTTCCGGTTTTCTGGTGGTTTATTGGAGATTGGAGTCTCACGGTCTCTCCTGCCCGGGCTGGCTTTGAACCGCAATCCTCAGATCTCAGCCTCCTGAGTAGCTAGGATTACAGGCGTGAGCCACCAGTGCGCGGCTTGCTGCTTCATTCTTATAGATATAATTCCAGCCAAAGTTTTATGTCTCTTGATTCTATTTTATTTTGTGCAAGTACCAGGGCTTGACCTCAGGGCCTCAGGCTCTCACTTGGCCTTTCGCTCTTAAGGCTGGCACTCTTACCACTTTAAGCATACCTCTACTTCAGTAAATTAATGTCTCTCAGAATTGTCTGTCCAGGCTGGCTTTGAACTGGAATCCTCATTTATCAGCCTCCTGAGTAGCTAGATTGCAAGCATGAGTCACTGATGCCTGGGCAAGTCTCTTGATTCTAGAGAACCACTATTATTGTTAAGAAGAAAAGCAAGTGTGTGTGTGTGTGTGTGTGTGTGTGTATTTTGAAGGGTTATGAAGCTTCTCAGCTGTGGCATGTCCTTGGATGACAAGACAGTTGTGCCTGTTACTCTGTTCCAACCAATAGCAGATTGGATTTCAACCTATTGGTCAAATTTTAGCTTCTCAAGTAGTTTATTCCCCCCCCCACCCCCCTTTGGTGGCAGTCCTGGGACTTGAATTCAGGGCCTGGGCACTGTCCCTGACTTTTTTGCTCAAAGCTAATGCTCCACCACTTGAGCCACAGCTCCACTTCAGGCATTTTGGGTAGTTTACCAGAGATTACAAGTCTCATAGACTTTTCTGCCTGGGTTGGCTTCAAACTGCAATCCTCAGATCTGAGCCTCCTGAGTAGCTAGTCTTACAGCCATGAGCCACCAGCACCTGGCTAGATTGTCTTATCTTACCAGGTAAAAGATTCTATACACTTCAACCTACAGTAGCTGGAAAAGAAATCTCCCTGAAGATCACTTGTTCAGAAAACAGAACAAGTACACAATTAAATACATAGGTATAAGATATTGCTTAGCTCAAGCACCTTTGACAGTCAGTGGTTTCTTCCATCTAAAGTATTTCAAAGATCTATAATTATGATACTTATCTTAAAAATGGCAATGTAATTCTACTACAATCAATTCCACCTCCTAGAATCTAAATATATTTCCCCCATGAAACAAGGATGCCAGTATGACCAAAGTGGTTCTTCACCATGTCAAAGGTTTCCTTGTATTGTGTACAATATGTCTCCTTGACAAGGCCTCCTTCAGCTTCTTCTGATTTTAGAGTAATGAAGTCACAATTATTTCTCTTTGCAGATAAGGATTTTTAAAAATAGAATTAAATTAGCACAGCAATAATACTTGTGTATACATACTGACTATAATGCAATTTTCCAGAATTACACATTATGTGACACTGTTTTGCATTTCTGGGAAAAACACAAAAACTCCAAAAAGCAAACTTTTAGTTGTAATCACCTTTCTCCTTGATAATGAAATTAATTTTAGAGCTAGAAGAAACTGATGAGAAAGCTTTGGGTATTGCAAAATGCTTTACAAGTACAAAGTACTATAATCTCAAGGGCGTTCAACATCTGTATTACATAAACTTAGAAAAGGCTGAAACAAAGTCTCCCTACACCAACATTTCTTTTTTGCTCTACTGCTACCCCTCCCAAGAATTAGTTTTATCACTAATTGAGGCTTAAGATCCTAAAAACTGCTTGCCTTTATTTGTAACCTTCACTGTTAAATTTACTTATTTTAATCTTAACCTTATTTTAACACATTGTTATGTAATAGGTGTTAAACCTTTTTTCAAATGCCTTTGGTTTTCCTTTTAATCTTATACTCTGATAAATTGTTCTGTTCATTCAACAAAATATTTGGTTACGGGCTGGGAAGGTGGCTCAGTGGTAGAGCAGTTGCCTTGTATGCATGAGGCCCTGGGTTTGATTCCTCAGCACCACATAAGCAGAAAAAAAAAGCCGGAAGTGGCGCTGTGGCAAGTGGTAGAGCGCTAGCCTTGAGCTAAAGAGCTGAGGGACAGCGCCCAGGCCCCACGACCGGATCAAAAAAAAAAAAAATTGGTCACATAATACTTTAGTAGCCAGTGGATTTAATTACCTAAATTCAGTGGAGGTTTTCTGAAACCTTAACTGTCTTATCTATTAAGTGGTTTTGGAATTTATTCACTTAATTAGAGATTAATAGTCTCACATTAGTAAATACATATACTTAAAAAGTGCAACCTAATATATACCATCCAAAGGCTCGCACTAAACATTTGGTTGTTTTTCATTGCCATGTATGTTTTCCTTTAGTTCTTTCATTCTCTATTACCCACTGCTCCACTTGCCCCCACTCTCCAAAATCTTATTTTAAAGTCAGTCCTCTCAGATAGAACTCCTATCAAGGGCTACAACCCCTTCCAAAGTGTGCTACCATCATGACAAAGAACACCTCATGATTGTGTCATGTAGGATTATACTGGTTGACTTCACCTGAATTCAAATTTCTGCTTCATCTCTTAATAGTCAAGAGGAACTATGAAATGGGAAGAGTATACCTTGCTGAAATATGTATAAAGTATATATATATATATGACTTTGAAATATGTATAAAGTATCTGCCAGAGTATAGCTGCTCAGTTCAGTTCTACTGAACATGAAAGTGACTGTACTTTTTCCAATTTATGCCACTGAAGGTCCATAATGTCCACAATTCAAAATTTAGAAACCCACAAGTTTTAAGGACTAAGTTCTACAAAATTTACCTAGTAGTAAACTCTGATTTACACATGAAGATTTTTAATGATCTTTATTTACTTAGAGAAAAAATTCAAAAAATTAGGCCAGGCACTAGTGGCTCAGCTACTCAAGGAAGCTGAGATCTGACAAGTCTTGGTATTACAGTCTTTGAGACTTTTATTTCCAATTAACCACCAAAAAGTTGGCAGTAGAGGTGAGGCTTAAGTGGTAAAACATGAGCCTTAAGTGGAAAAATCTAAGGGATAGGAACTAGGCCCTGTGTTCAAGTCCTAGTGGCATACACAAAAAAAACTTTTTATTAGATAATGAAGCATTAGATTACAGAAGTACTCCAGACGACGATGGTATGTTACAGTATACCTACCACTTTATTTTTTGGGGGGGCGGGGGGGGTTCTGGTGGGGTTTTTTAGAGATAAAGAGTCTCATGGACTTTCATGGCCTGGCTGGCTTTGACCCATGATCCTCAGATCTCAGCTTCCTGAGTAGCTAAGAATACAGGCATGAGCCACGGGCACCACGCAATATACCTACCACTTTCAAATGTTCAATCAGCATACATAAATGGTTCTAGTTGTTTCAAACTAGAGGCACATAAATTGGTTTCCAAGGCTTTTGCTCCCTGGTTGACACTCTACCATGTGAACAATGTCAGCTATGTCTCCTACAGCAGATTCTTACAGTCTAAATCCAGCCTTGCTATTACCTCTACACTTTCAAAATATCTCTGAAACATTTTTAAAATTATACTGAACAAAAATGCTCATATTAAAATATTTTAGTCATGTTCTCCCTAAAACATTACCCACAAAGAATTAATCTAAAAGTAAACAATCTATTTGCCAGGCACCGATAGCTCATGTCTGTAATCCCATCTATTCAAGAGGCTGAGATCTGATGATCTCCTTCAAAGCCAGGCAAGAAAGTCTATGAACTCCCAGCCCTATGACTAACTCCCCCCCCCAATAAGTTCTTTGTACTTTTTAGTATCAAACAACAGGTGTCATCAAGCACATTTAAGTTGCAAAGAATAGATTGCTTTGAGTGATTATTGTTAGTAGGTGTGTAGAATCCTTGGAGAGTATACCAAGCTGGATTAAGAAACCAGGGTTCTGATCTGGGCATGTTATGTATTGTAATATTTTGCTTCACTTCACAAGGATGGAAACACTCTGAAAAGTTAAAATAAAAAAATCCCAAACTTATGTTCTTTAGTCAACCCTGAGAAAAATACCATTTACCAAGCAGAAAGTAAATTGATTACCACTATAGTCAGAGAATAGGCAGGGCTTGGAATAAAGAAATGTAGGTCCTAAGCTGACCAACACCCACTAAGTATGGTCCCTTATGAACTGAGGAATTGACTTTAGGTGCTGTCTTCCTACTTCCAGGATTATTTTTGTGTTAGTAATTTGAATCTAAGACTCAAAATATTTGAGCTGTCAAAACATAAAATGTAGTAACCACCTTGCATTAAAAAAAAAAACAAAAAAAACACAAATAATTTGCTAGCTGATGATATAGCTAAGTGGTATACCACCAGCTTAACATATGAGACCCTTGGTTCAATCCTCACAAGTAAATAAAATCAGAAAAGCAATGTGTTAGTTTCATTGTGATAACTACATTGCAGCAGACCAGCCCATCACTAGCTTCATTTAGAAGTTAGTGAAATACTATTACCAGAAAAAGTGAACAGAAAACTGCAAAATTGACACCAATATTCTTCAACACTTGCTTCATGTTTAGTAAAAGCCAAGTCAATGCAATGTGTTTTGCTGTTGTTTAATGCTCTGCCCTATCAGACCAATCAATTATATTTTGAAACAGCATCTCCCTAAAACTTATGAAAAATTTAACAAACAGCTAAACTCAAATTTAACTATTTCTGCCTTTTTGGTCATATCACAGACTTCTTTAAAAAATTGCAAGACTTTTATCACTAAAATATAATCAGAAACCAAGTCACTGCTGGGAGCAGGGAGCCTCTCGCCTGTAATCCTAGCTACTCAAAATGCTGAGATCTGAGGATTGCAGTTCAAAGTCCGAGAGAATATTACTTCCCAATTAACCACCAGAAAACGGCAAGTGGCTCAAAGCGGTAGAGCACTAGCCTTCAGAAAAAGAGCTCAGGGACATGGCCAGACCCTGAGTTCAGCCCCCCCCCCCCGGCCCCCACGGACCAAAAAGAAAAAAGAAAAAAAAGAGGAAACCAAGTCACTCTGAAATAAGCTGAAAGTGACCCAAAATGTTACTTTTAAGGCAAAGTCATTTTTTTTTACTAATACACTGAGTAAGAAAAAGCATAGCAATCCCAATGACTCAAAACACAAACTAAAATGTGCTCAATATGTTTATCCCCATCCAATGATATAAAATACCCAGTTTTTCAGTAAAAAGCTCTGTTCCGTTCCAATGTTTAAATCTGGGAACACAAATTCTGATAAATAAGAAAATTCCAATAAAAACACCAAAATTTGGCAGGAATGGCCCAAATGTTAAGAAAGCCTACTTAGTGAAGTACTAAGGTCCCGAAGTCAAGGTTCCGAGTTCAAACCCCAGTACCACCAAAAATAAAATTAGAAGTGATCTGAAATTTAAGGCTGAGAGAAAACTGATTTAGGGCTGGGAAGTTGGCTCAGTGATAGAGCGCTTGCCTTGCATGAGTGAGGCCCTGGGTTCGATTCCTCAGCACCACATAAGCAAAAAGCAAAAAACCGGAAGTGGCGCTGTGGCTCAAGTGGTAGAGCGTTAGCCTTGAGCTGAAGAGCTGAGGGACAGCGCTCAGGCCCAGAGTTCAGACCCCCACGACCGGACCCCCCCCCAAAAAAAAGAAAACTGATTTAATTTTACCACACTGTAATTACTTTCAGAAGACAAAAAGCAATGTAAAAGAAATGTTTAATAGCTGGGCCGGCTGGCTCATGTCTGTAATCCTAGCTACTCAGGTTGATATCTGAGGATGGGACCTTCGAAAAATCGGGCTGGGCAGAAAAGTCCATGCTGCTCATCTCCAATTAACCACCAAAAACAACGGTGTAGTGTGTGCTCAGATGGTAAAGTGCCATTCTCAAGGAGAAAAGTGAGAGCACCCAAGTTCAAATCCCAGGATCAGCATCCCTTCCCCCCCCCCAAAAAAAGAAATCTTTACTGCAATATTGCCTTCACCACCTACTTTATTCTGAATTCATGCGTATACTGACTAGTAGTATCCATCCTATGATCTGAAAGAGCCATCCTGACTCCTTGCCCAAAGAGATGGTGCATGGTGGAAAAACAAGCTACACTTTCTGCATTCCCACTCCGGGAGCTGCAGCAAGCCGGCCCACACCACCCCCCAGCTGGAGCTGCATCCAGATAGAGAGGTTCGCTACCGAACCCCTCCCAGCTCACAAGCCACTCTTTGAAAACTCCTGTTACCCACAAAACTTGAAACGAAGGGGAAGCGACTACATGCAGGCATTCAAAAACCTTTATAAACCGTTTAGAAAACACTACACCAAGTAGCCACTCCTTTGCAGTAAGAGTTGTATTTATTTACAACAGCGCACCCCTTTAAAAAAAAAAAAAGGCTTCCCCAGCGAGGCTGGGCCACACCCCTTCGCGAATGGCACCGTCCAAACCCTCGCCCGGAAGCCGGCGAAGGGCGACCCCACCGACCCGCGAGCGACAGGGGCGGCAAACTTGTTGAAACGTGCAAAATAGAAGTCTGACGGCTAACGACACCTATTTATTTCCTTCAGGATGAAAGACGCCCCGAGAACGAGAGGGTTACAGACATACCCCGAGACGTGTAGGCCGGGCGAGGGTGGAACGAGAACCACACGGGATTTGGGTCGCGCTGTTAACCCGCACCTCCCTGGGAATGGACGTGTCCCCGAAGAAGGACATTTCCAGTCCGAGGCGAATGGCTGGGGGTGGGGGGAGTGTTAATGCTCTCCAAACTCGGGCCTGGGAGAGGACAGCCGTCCACTGTTTCTCGGGGTTTGATCTCAAACTCACTTTTGCCAGAAGGGGGGGGGACGGGGGAGTCCCGCCCACGCCCGGCCCGGAAGGCGGGGCCCGGCGACCCCGTGGCCCCTCCCCCTTTGCCCGGAACCCGCCCCCTCCCCCGTCGGCTCAGCCCACAGGGCCGGGTGTCCCCGCACACGCCTCCGGGGGCAGGGGTCACACGGCGTCTCCCGCCCTCAGCGTCGACGGCGGCGGGGCCCAGCGTCTCC
>NW_012267251.1:11183360-11188811 GCF_000151885.1 Dipodomys ordii
CCCCACGTCCAAGGGCGCGCGCGGGCCCCGCGAGGGAGGAGGCCGAGGGGGCGCCCGGGAGGGTCCACTCCGGGTGTGCGCCCCCCACTCCTCGCCCCTCACTCCCAACCCCCACCGCCCGCTCCAGGCCTCGGGCTCCGCACTGACCTGACAGGCCGAGACATGTTCGCTGTCCAAACAGGACCGAGTCGAGAAGCCAAAGACCACGACCCCCCCCACCCCGCGCACTCGGCGCCCCACCCCCCCCGAACTTCGGCCGAGGAGGCCGCGGCCGCCGAGTCCCGGGCTCCTGGTGTCTCAAACTCCGCCGCTCCTTGGTTCGGGGTCCCTGGATCAGACGAGCCCCCCGCTCCCCCGTCTCTTCAAAATGGATGAATCAAACCAGCCGAAAATGCGCCAAAGCTGCGGTACAACCGAGCTTACTAGGGCTTGTGCGCTCCGCCCCAACACGCCCGCTCATTGGCTACTTCTGCCAGATGCGCCCAGCTCATTAGTTCATTTGAATCATCACGTCTCTTTGGCCCCGCCCCGCCCTCTGATAGGCTCCGCCTCCTCCATGGGGTCCTGTTAGTCAAGGTGGTCTGAGAGCGCACGGCCGCAAAACAAAAATGGTCGCTGTTCAGCCCGCCCCCTGGCTGCCCCGCCGGAGGGGCAGATTCGCCACGGCTTGGAAGTTGGAACGACTAGGATCTTGTAGGACTCGGCGTCTTTTGGCGTTGGTATAACGGCCTCACTTTTCGTCTGCCTTGCTCACCGAGAAAATCTATCCGTTTCAGAGCCCGTGGGGTAGGTAGCAGATTCGTCACGAAGGGGCTGCTTCCGATTTGGAGGGAAATTCCTTAGGTTCAAAAAATTTGACCTTAAATCCACAAGCCCCTTATCCGAGCTCTAGCCTTACGTCTCCAAGGTCCCGCCACGCTGCCGGAGTAGGGACACAAGATCGAGAAATAGGTTCACCCCCCCCCCTCCGCCCCCAATTCCATTATCCATTCTGGTCCTTGAGAGAGGCTCTTCAGGGTCATTAATGTCCCAGTCTCTGACATTACTGTTTTCATGGGGGAAGAAAAGAGATTCATGGTGAATTAGGGGCATGAGCTCTGGGGCCACGAAGGAGTTTTAATTAGAATACCAATTCCATTTACTTAATAATTGTTTAATTTGGGAAAATTGCTACCTCAGTTTTATCATCTGCAAAGTGGGAACTAACACCACCTACATCACAGGGTTATGAGGAATAACCCTAATAAATAGTTTGCTTGATGAAAAGGCTTTAAAAACAATGTCTGGCACGCAGCATGTGCTCTTTAAGTGTATTAAATTGAGTTTTAAAAAGAGGACTCTTATTCTTGGTTATAGGTGGGTGTGGCTGGCTTAAGACTTTAAAATCATTAATGAAGGCAACCACAGGTCATTTGTTGGATGCTGAAAACTAAGAGACAGAGCTCAGGATTCCTATAAAAATAGCTAACTCCATGTTATGGTTGGGTTTAAAATATCCCCTAAAGGCCTATGTGCTAGAACTTAGTCACATTCCTGCTTTTGCTGCAATTAGAAATGGCTTAATTATTTTTTATTTTCCTTCCTTTCTCCCTCCCTTCCTTTCTTCCTGTCTCTGACTGCCTGCCTGCCTGCCTCCCCCCCCCCTTTCTTTTTTCTTTTCTTCTATCATCAGGCTTGATCTCAGGGCCTGTGTGCTGTTCCTAAGCTTTTTTTGCTCAAGGCTGGCACTCTTAACACTTGAGCTACAGCTCCACTTCCAGCATTTTGTTTGTTAATTGGAGATGAGTTCCACTGACTTACCTACCAGGCTGGCTTTGAACTTTGATCTCAACTTGCTACTCAACTTCCTGAGTAGCAAGGATAAAGTCATGAGTCACTGACACCCACCGGCTTCAGGTGTTTTGTTGTTGTGTTACATGGGAAATCAATCATCCAGATACAGAGAAGCCACATTTTGAGGGGTCAAATCAGGAGTCTGCAAGTGGACATGTCCCCCAAAAGCTTGCAGCTCCAAATGCAGGTAGCACAATGCTTATAAAGTAAAAAACCACATGATTGGTGTGGGGAACTAAACTTAATAGAAGTATTATATATAAACAAAGCAAACTATCCAGAACAATCAGGGGCATTAAGGGCAAGTATTCTCTGGAGCAAAACTTTCTAGGAGCTAAACCACATGACACATCTGCAATTCAAAGAATGACCTATTTCACCTCTAGAGTTGTCTGGACTGGGTAAAAAAAAAGTCTCCATTATCTATTAAGATGCCGGGATGATGGTGAGGACAAGTTGGTGTTACTTAGACCCAGTATCCATATTTCAGTTGTTGTTTTTCCAGTCCTGGAGCTTGAACTCCGAGCACTTCAGCCACAGCTTCACTTTGGATTTCTGGTGGTTAATTGGAGATTAGAGTCTCTTGGACTCTTATCAAAGCCCAGCAGGCTTTGAACTGAGATCCTCAGATCTCAGTGTCCTGAGTAGCTAGGATTACAGGATTACAGGCATGAGCCACCAGTGCCAGCTTTAAAAAAAAAATAGTCATCCTGATGGATATCCAAATATGTTATACCAAGTAGTATTATTCATATTACTGTCAGAATGCTAGTGCTAATACTGGGTGGTATAGCCATCACAGAGTAGCTTTGTTGGAAGCTCATTAATTAGGACAAGTTCCTATTACTTCAGCAGATACCATTTTTGAGATGAGGCAGAGTTCTTGTTACTCATTAATGAAGTAATGAATGGAACTAGCCATGGTCAACATGATGACCAGGCAGGTGGAAAGTTCAGAACAGACTTTCCATGCCTTGGTCTGCTAGTGTAGTCCAAGACCAGTGTGCAGATGGCCAGTGAAGGTGAGGGTCATACTCTACTTCCTCAGCTAACATCCCCCAACATTTGCTTAACACTCTTTTTTTTTTTTTTTGGAGGGGGTCTGGTCATGAGGCCTGAACTCTAGGCCTGGGCGCTGTCCCTCAGCTCTTCAGCTCAAGGCTAGTGCAATACCACTTGAGCCACAGCACCACTTCTGGCTTTTTTCTTTTTACTTATGTGGTGCTGAGGAATCTAACCCAGGGCCTCAGGCATGCAAGGCAAGCGCTCTACCACTGAGCCACCTTCCCAGCCCCTTGCTTAACACTTTTATTTCAACCAACACTGCTTCCTAAGGAAATAAGTTAAGACTTGAACTATTAGTTTAGTTTTTAGTGGACAAGTTTAGAACTACCCTTATTAGAACCAAGAGAACCTAGAATTCCATGTTCAAGGTCAATTCCATGTAGCTCATTTCCAATCTTTCAATTCCATGTAGCTCATTTCCAATCTTTCCTATTGAAATAAGAGGATGTGGCTTAGTGGTAGAGTTCTTGCCTCGTATGAATGAAGCCATGGGTTTGATTCCTCAGCACCACATAAATAGAAAAAGCCAAAGTGACACTGTGGCTCAAGTGGTAGAGTGCTATCCTTTAGCAAAAGAAGCTCAAGGACTGGCAAAAAAATATCTATAATAATAAGGATACTGGGTTTAACTGGTGCTATCATGGCCATGTAGCAGACGATAGGGAATTGGGTTTCAACCTACACCATCTTGTCTTCATGGTGGAGGAAGGTAAAGCACCACCACGCAGGAGATGGTTGTGCCTTAATTGCTAGAGACAGGGGCAGGGACTTGGAGTAGGTTACTGGATCTGCCCGTCTTGAGTCATGAACTCTCAAGCTCCCTATGACTTTGACCCCCTGACCAGGACCCTAATTAGGCCTGGAACAGCTAGGCACCATTTTGCCATGCCTCATTTCACCAGGCTCCCTCCAGTCACCATGGTGTCCCACTTCAGCTCTCCATTGGAATTGATCTGGTTTGTTGGGATTGTTTTTCTGCTCTTTCTTTCCTCTCCTACTCTCATGGCTTAGTTTTCTAATAGTGTTAAGTGTAGTTGAGGGGCAGTAGGTCTTTGAGACAGGTGTCTACCAGCAGTCACTGGCCCTCCAATAGACTCCCACTTCAACCTCTCAATACGTAGCTTCTCTGTTTCTCATGACTGCATTCCTGTACACACCTGTTTGTTGGCAACTGAAGATACTTAGCATGTGATAGACTAGACTTTAGAACCACCATCTGTCAACCCTGAAGGGACAATATGGAAACAAAAAAGTCTCAGGTGACAGAAAAGACAGTTATTCCTTTAGGAGTAATAGCTGGAACCTGATGCAGTAGTACTCAGGAAGCTGAGGTAGAAAGATCATTTGAGTCCAGAACGATTATGGGCATGATCCTACCAGTAAATTCCAGCCTCTGCCTCTTTGGGTTCCAGCTTAGAACTCCCAAACTGCCTAACACATATTCCCACTGGTTATTCAAGAACAGCCTGAGCAACATAGTGAGCCCCTCCTATGTCAAAATAATAAATAAATATCCTCAATTGCCTTTTAAACCAAGTTGCTCAATTTCCTGATTTTAGTTATATTCTCTGAAGCAGCCATTTCCTTCTTGCACATATGTTGAAGACAGTAAGAGGTGGGGATGTAGCACAGTGGTCCAGTTTATGCTTAGCATGCACTCTGGTTCAAGAACCATACAAATACACACACACACACACACACACACATGTGCACACGCAAGGCCTGGAAAGCTGACACTGCTGGGATGACAAGATTGATGATTCTGCCATACTTTCAGTGAAAACCCATTTCCTTCAAAGACCAGATAGTTATAGCAGCTGGGAGCTTTATTTAAAAAATAATTTGGAGGGCTGGGAAGGTGGCTCAGAGGTAAAGCGCTTGCCTTGCATGCTTGAGGCCCTAAGTTCGATTCCTCAGCACCCATAAGCAAAAAACCAAGCTGGAAGTGGTGCTGTGGCTCAAGTGGTAGAGCGCTAGCCTTGAGCTGAAGAGCTGAGGGGCAGCGCCCAGGCCCACGACCGGACCCAAAATAAAAACCAAAACAAAAAATAATTTGGAGCTGGGAATATGGCTTAGTGGTAGAGTGCTTACCTAGCATGCATTTTTGGAGCTGGGAATATGACTTAGTGGTAGAGTGCTTACCTAGCATGCATGAAGCCCTGAGTTCGATTCCTCAGTACCACATAAACAGAAAAAGCCAGAAGTGGTGCTGTGGCTCAGGTGGTAGAGTGCTATCCTTGAGTGGAAGAAGCTGAGGGAAAGTGCCCAGCCCCTAAGTTCAAGCCCCAGCACTGCTCCCCCCCCCCAAAAAAAAAATAGTACATGCAGAGGATTTCTTTTTTTTTTTGTCGGTCGTAGAGCTTGAACTCTGGGCTTGGGCGCTGCCCCTGAGCTCTTGCCACAGCACCACCTCCGGTTTTCTAGTGGTTTATTGGAGATAAGAATCTCATGGACGGGCTGGGAAGGTGGCTCAGTGGTAGAGCGCTTGCCTTGCATGCATGAGGCCCTGGGTTCGATTCCTCAGCACCACATAAGCAAAAAGAAAAAAGCCGG